>NC_056727.1:500364648-500517148 GCF_019279795.1 Protopterus annectens
TTCCCCCAGGATGTGCTCACTGTCCTGCAGGAGGCCAGGAAACCTAGTACCAGGAGAAATTATGTGGCAAAATAGAAAAGATTCTCAAGGTGGTGTCAAAAGAAAAAAATAGAACCCCTTTCTTATTCCTGTACGTATGGTCCTTTACTTGTGTGAACGTCTACATGCAGTGCTGTGACCTACTCTTCTGTTAAGATACACTTGTCAGCCATTTCTGCCCATCTCCCCTTGGTTCCTCCTTTGTCTTGCAGATTATAGAGATAAAACTATTCTTAAAAGGGGTATTTCATATTAAACCACCTAGAAAATGGATACCATCTTCATGGGACCTTAATATTGTCCTTGAAAACTCACACTACCTCCTTTTGAATCGGCTCCCTCAGCATCTCTGAAAATATGTACTTGAAAAGCAGTACTACTGGTGGCCCTCGCATCCGCCAGGAGGGTCTCTGAAATTCAGGCCTTGATGGCTAACACTCATTACCTAATCTTACATAAGGACAGGGTCTTCTTAAGGACTAACCTTTCTATCTGAAGTTGTCTTCATTTGATCTTCAACCTGTTTGTTCCCAGCTCAGTCACCGATCAGACTCTGCCGCATATCTAACATCTGATCTGAGCTCAAAACTCCCCCCTACCCATAACGCCCCTGTCTCCTTTTTTCAGATCTTGTTTGCCATGCTAATGTCCGCATCGCGATCCATGCTCTGCTAAATTTACTGGGTTAGTGACTTTATTCCTTTTAGTTCTGTTTTCCTATTGCACTTCCCCCTTTTCTGTTTTTCTACCTCCCCTCATGCTTTCCATGTCGGTTAAAATAAAAAAAAAAAAAAAAATAAAAAAACTTTTGCTTTCCTGTTTAATCTTGTGTGTGGTCTCTGAGGAGTGAGTGTGTTGGGCCGTGTGGCTGGCAGTATTTTAAAAATCCCTAAACCAGGCTTCTGAAAATGCACTGTGTGTGGCCGCAAGCTCTCTCCAGCTGATGGCCACACACTGTGCTGAATGTCTTCAGACAGCCCATTTGGACACCTTCTGTTCCATCTGTACCAGGTTTTATTCCCGGGCACTGATGGGCAGGAGAAATAAGTTAATTTGAAGGGCCATCTTCCCCCCTTTGACCACCGGGGAGCACAGGCTTCTTCTCCCCCAGCTTCTACTTCCGTCTCCGCCCTGGCATCTGGGATGCAACCTCCTGTTGAGGTCCGGTGACTGAGACGAAACAGCCAAGTTTAAGGATGGGTCAAGGAAGCGATCTACGGATTGCCCTGTTTCACTGGGCCCACCAGCGAAAATTAGGTTGGCTCAGAGGGCAGTCTCCCTGGCTCTGTTCCCCTTTCTTCTCTCTGAAGCGGAACTTCGGAACCGGTTACTGATGTAAGCTTCCCCTCAACTTTCCTCAAGGCCGGTGTCTGCCTTCTCTTCTCACTCCACCTGCATCCTTTCTTAGGCAGAAATGGGTAGGATGATGCAGACATTTATCCGCACCGAGATATAGTTTGGAGTCCTTCCTTCCCCCTCTCCCTCTGGAGTGGGGGGCATGCAATCTGCATGCATCCTAATTTACTCTTCCTCCAATCTGATCTTTGGTTTCAGAGCACTTGGATCCGAGGATACTCTGCTTCGAGGGGTTGGCTCTGATGGTACCTTGTATCTTGATGCTGGCCATGGCCCTGAGCAGGTCTGATCCAACTAGCTCAGATCCATCCAGCTCTCACAGCTGTAGCCTCGGTGCCAGATCCGAGGGGATGGCGTCTGCTCCGAGCCTTTCTGGGCAGAACCGCCTTCTTGGTATCTCAGCGCCTGGAGGTTTGGCTCTGGCTCCCCCGTTGGGTCAGAGGGTTATGGTTCCGGCCATTGTTCCTTCTCAGGAGGTCCATTCTTCTTCGGCTTTCAATGTGGTGGAAAGGGTCCTCTTGATCCCATTGGGACCTTTGACGATCTCATCTTTGGAGTCCGTCCTGGCTCCCTCTGTTTTTGGCACGAATCTGGACATTCTTCCGTCTCGGGGACAGCCTGCTGCTACGCTGCCTCTTTACCCCAGGGTGCTTCCTCTTGGGAGCAGCGAGATGTTGGCGAGTCCTCCCCAGATATCCCCACTGAGGAGGTTCCTCGCAAACGTACGTGCGAAAGGAGGCACTTGGACTCACCACTGGAGTCCCTCACAGAAGACGACAATTTGGAGGAAGGGGAAGGTTCCCCCAATCACCCCCTCCCTGAGGATATCTCCTTTGGAGAAATCATGAAAATCCTATGCCAGCATGGGGGGTGGTCTGCCCCAAAACCTAACCCTTACGAATCGGTGTTTCTGGAGGCATTTCCTTTACATCCTGGGTGTCCCCTCTCGCAGATCCTTTGGTGGATATTACATCTCGGGCATGGAAGGAGCTGGACATGGAGCCCAGTCCCAAATGCCCGGAGAAGGTTTTGAGTCCCCCTTCGGACAGGACTCATTGGATTAAGGGTCCCTGGTTGATGCCATAGTGGTGGCAGGTGCCACTAAGGAGCTCGCTCAGAAGAGCTCCACGGTCCACCCTCCTGACCAAGAGTCCAGGAATATGGACAGTTTTCAGAAGTGGGTGTACACTTCTGCGACCTTTTCTGTGAGTGCCCTTAATTATATGGCTCAAATGATTATGCTGCAGTGAGACCCGGTCAAGGAGGTTGTTGAGTCTACCCCTGGGTCCATGTCGGTGGAGGGGCAAGAAAGTGTTCTCTCGAATGGCCATCTTGACCTCTATCGCTAACGCCTCTATGCATTTCATCTCCCATGCAACCAACAGCACTGTTAAAGCTGCTGGTACAGGCATTGCTAGCAGCCGCCGCACCTGGCTCCGGCTCTGTGCCTTTTTGGAACCCTTTAAAGCGTCCTTTACAAATGCCTCGTATGACATTTCCTCCCTTTTTGGGAAGTCCTGTTTGTGACACCTTGGTTCAGAGGGAGAAGGATGGAAAGACTGTCTGCTGTCTGGATCTGCTTTTCGGCCCCTCAGTGAGACTTCTTGAGGAATTAGCATGGGGGGCCAAGAAGATGTGGTTCAGAAAATCTCAGAGCTATTCCCAGGACACTCGGGACTCTCCTTCCCCCAGGGGCAGAGGGAGATTTGATAGCCGCCGCCCTAGAGGCAGAGGGGATCCAAGAAATCAAGGATCTCGAGAGCCTTTCTCTGAGAGACTTACGCAGCAACCCTGGAGGCAGTCGGATGTCATCTATTGGTACACCTAACAGCGTGAGAGTCAATCATGCAAGATCACTGGGTGTTGCAAATTGTATCCAGATGCTATTCAATCCCCTTTCTCACAGCACCACCTCCACCTCCACCCAGACACCTCCCGGACATTCCACCCACGCAAAGGGAGGATGAAGCACTGGAAATTACAAATCTGCTAGAAAAGAGAGTCATCCAAACCATCCACCCAGACCAGTCCGGTTTAGGCATTTATTCTAGGTTCTTTTTGGTGCCATAGAAGACGGGGGACTTGAGACCCATTCTGGATCTCTCCACCTCGAATCTGTCAGTGGCCAAGATGAAAATCTAGATGGTCATTCTATCTATCTTGCCCTTCCAGCAGCAGAACGATTGGATGTGCTCGATCGACCTTCAGGATGCGTACTACCATATCGAAATGGACAGGTGCTCTGAGGTTCCTCCTGTTCTGGTTGGGGTCCAGTCATAATCAGTTCAGAGCACTCCCCTTTGGTCTCACCACAGCCCCCAGGGTGTACACCAAAGTGATGGCAGTGGTAGCAGCTCACATGAGATTCTAAGGCATACAGGTCTTCCCCTACTTAGAAGACTGGCTCCTTGCTAACCCTTGCAGGCATCAGCTCAGTTAGGCGAGGGATTCCTTTTTTTCTCTTAGCCCAGTAGCTGGGCATCACTGTCAGTCTCAGCAAGTCGTCACTGGCCTCGATTCAAGTGTTAGATTTCATTGGGGCTCAATTGGACACGATTCAAACCAAAGTCTTTCTTATGTCTGAGAGGATTTGGTCTCTGAACTGCATGTCCTTTGCATTCTTCAAGCTCAGTCACCAACAGTGGAAATGGTATTAAGAGCATTGGGGTCCATACCACCCACTATCAGTCTTTTGACCATGGCACTTTTTCACATGCAGGTTCTTCAATGGACCCTCGCGGTCCAATGGTCCATGTTATATCTCACTTTGTCTCATCCTATTCGAGTTTCTCTGGTGTGCAAGGACTCTCTTCTGTGGTGGTTTCACTCTCCGGATCTTGTTTGGAGTTGCTCTTTTCTTCCACATTCCCCCTCTGCCACTGTGACCACAGACGCCTCCTTGCTATGGTGGCGTGGGGGGGGGGGGGGCACTGCTCTGGAAGAACGGTCCAAGGCACGTAGTTCCACTACGAGACCAGTATGCATATCATCGTCCTGGAGATTAGGGTGGTGATTCTAGTGTTGTAGGCTATCCATGTCCATCTACCCCTGGTGATGATTGCTATCCAGATGGACAATATGTCTGTGGTATGGTACATCAACAAACCGCAGGGAGCCAGCTTTTACCATCTCGCAAAGCCATGAGTGTGTGGGAGTGGGTGATCTCCACCGGCCATTTTCTGGTGGCAACGTACATTCTGGGGCTGTCCAACATTCTACTGGACAGGCTCAGCAGGTCTATTCTGATGCCTTACTAGTGGTCTCTGAACCCTTCAGTAGTGAAACGGATCTTTCTCAAGTGGGGCCAGCCTTGCTGCGATCTTAGTCTCTCCTTCCAATGCAAAATGCAGAAAGTTCTTCGCTCTGAAACCTCCACTGGGGGAAAGCCCCAGAGATGCTCTGATTCATGCTTGGTCCCCTGGTTTTCTGTATGCTTATCCTGCTTCCCTTGATTCCAAAATTCCTTCAGAATGCTCGCAGTCTGGGGAGCTTAGTTATCCTCATTGCCCCATTCTGGCCTTGTCAGGTGTGGTTCCCTTCTCTGTGGTCTTAGCTGGTGGCTCCGTCATGGACGTTGGCTCCAGTTCTGGATCTTATTTCTCTTCCTTCATGGATTTGTCATCCAGACCTGGGCAGTCAGTATATCACTGCTTGGTTGCTCTGGTTCGCATGATAGGACTCCCCCCAGCTTATCTTTGCTTGTCAAAAGGATCCTGGTGGCGGCTCATAAGTCTTCCACCAGAAAGGTGAATCCAGCAAATTGAAAAATTTTTCGATCTGGGCCTCACAGTGTACCCTAGATCCCTTCTCTGCCCCGGTTTCAGCGGTTTTGGAAATTTTGGCGGCAATTTTTCAGCAAGATGACAGTTATTCTCTACGGTCAAGAGTCAACTTGCAGCGATTTCTAATTTTCATGTAGGTGATAATATGGCTTCCTTAGCATCTTCCAAGCTTTGCAAAGCCTTCCTAAAAGGCACCTTTCTTTGGCCCCCGGTGAAGGACCCAACGCCACCTTAGGGTCATACGTTAGTCCTGCAAGCTCTAGTTTCGTCCTCTTTTGAGCCTGCAGCCTCTGTGGATCTGCAATTTCTGTCCTGGAAGATGGCTTTCTTGGTTGCTATTACTTCTGCCAGTTTGGTTTCGGAGCTTCAAGCATAGTTAGTCAAGCCCCTTATTATTTTTCATAAGGATTAGGGTATCCTTGCATCCTAACCCATCTTTCCTCCCTAAGGTAGCTTTGGAGTCCAATATTAATCGGGTGATTAATTTCCCGGTCTCTTCCCCAAATTTTCAAAATAAGTTAAAATATAAATTGCACTTGTTGGATGTGCATAGACAGAACTAAATCTTTTTGCAAGTCTGACCAGTTCTTCATTTCCTACTCTAAATCCTTTTTGGGGAAGCCAATATCTAAGTCACCATTGTCCGTTGGATTTCCCAGTGTATTATTCTGGCATATTCTGTTAGAGGGTTATCCCTGCCAGGTCATGTGAAGGCGCATTCCACCAGATCTGTGGTTACTTCAGTGGTGTTTTGGTCCAGAGTTTCATTAGCTTTCTGCTCTGTGGCCACTTGGGCTTCATCTCATACCTTCATTTTGCATTACAAGTCTGACATTATATCCAGGAATAGGATATCCTACAGGTTGAAGATCAAATGAAGACAACAACTTCAAATAAAGAAGTTATGCACTCGCCATAACGTTCTATCTGAGTTGTTCATTTGTCTTCAGCCGTCCCTCCCTCCTTCCCCCTGCCTTGCACAGGCTGCGTGGTGGTCTGATGAGTAGAGGATGTGGTCACCTCCTGCGAACCTCTTACTCTTCCTCCTTTTTGCTTATGCAAAAGTCTAGTATGGAATGAGGTGTTGGGTCAGGTGTGGACACTAGTTGGACAGCAAACTCTATCTGAAGAGAGGAAGGAGACAGGGGCATTGTGGGTAGGGGAGGAGCTTTCAGCTCAGATCAGATGCTGGATATGCGGCCGAATCAGATCTGTACCAGAGCCACGAACCTACAGGTTGAAGACAAATGAAGAACAACTCTGATGGAATGTTATGGGTGAGTACATAAGATTTTTCATGCCTAAAGGGGTTAATGAGCTGTCCTTTAATTAAGCTGTTAACCTTCCTGTTTTTATCCCTCAACCTCAAAATCTGTCTGAAAGAATCCTACATTCCCTGGATGTTCATAGGCAGCTTGGGTATTACCTGGACAAGACCAAATCCATTAGAAAATCTAACCAGCTGTTTGTCTTCTTTCACCCAAGGGCCTTGGGGAAGGCAGTCTCTAAACAGACTATCTTCATGGATTTCTAAAGCTATCTCTGCCTGTTGTTCCTTTCATGGAAAGGTCTAACTACCAATGTGAGAGTACATTCTACTAGGGAGTTGCCTATTCAAAAGCCTTTTTCAGGGTGGTGGACTATGCTTACATACTGGAAGTGGCCACCTGGTCCTCATTCCATGCCTTTACCAAGCACTACAAGTTAGACTTAGTCTCCAAAGCCAGAACTAGGTTTGCTAGGTCAATTTTGCAGGGTCAGACCAGGCCCCCCTGCCTTCCTTGCAGGAGCATACCTAAAGCTTTGGTACTCTCCCTACAGTTATAAATACTGCAACATAAGAATAGAAGGACATAGAATAGTTATGTAAGTACTTACCGTAACCTTAGATGTCCTTCTCTTCCATGTTGCAGTATTCAGCCCCTCACCCCCTCCTTGCTCTGTTTTTGTCCACCTGGAGCCACTTTCCCTACTTTCTCTCCATCCAAACAGGACATTGTAACAGGCACATACATTTATTGGGTTCCTTTCGGCTGGTGACGTATGTGGGTCTGAAAAGCTTCAGTTTCTTGCTCCCCAGGGGTACTATTGTATGCGGCTGTCATTTCTGAAGGGGGTATGTGCAGACGTCACTTTTATAGTCTGTCAGTTTATGGCTCTGACAAGCAATGTAGCATGTACCCCTGCTCCTAGGACTTTGGTATACTGGCCAGATGTCCAGTGCTGCAGGCAGCAACCTCCCTATAGTTATGAATACTGCAGCATGGAAGAGAACGTCTAAGGTTATGGTAAGTTCTTACACTACTATTCTTTGCTACTGCCTCATGCTTTTCACTTAATATCCTATTAATATCAGTTTGGCATTTTATTATATATACTGAGCTGAATGAGTAGGCATGGTTGCTTAGTGCATCTTATGTGAAAGAGTATGCTTATTTGTATGGCACTATAGCCACCTGAGGCTTACTGCAGAGTTAGGAGGCATCAGCCATTGTTCTGTTTTTTTTTTTCTTTTCCTTTTTACCTTCTTAAAGGAAGATAGTGTCACACTGCATGACCCGGAGAGGAAATTTGTCCCTGAGTAGGGGAAGTAGTGTGACAAATCTGCCTGTCCACCATGATTTGTTTGCTGAAACAGGCTCAGCTGTAAGGTTCTGATGTTGTCTGGACTGTTTGATTTGTGGAGAAATAAGGTCATCAACTGCAGGATCCCTAATGTCCCTGATCACCCCTGAGGAAGTCCATAAGATACTGAATGTTGGGATAAGCCCTCCAGTCTGTTCTGGCAGCTTAGGTCCATCATACTTTAGCATCATCTTTCATGTGCTAATTCAAATTAATTGAAACAGTGTTAAATCTAAGAATACACATTCATCAACGACTGGCACAGTTGAGTATCAATTTATTTTGCCATTAATATTTCCATTGCAAAATCTTAGCCCTGTAGAATTGCATTTGTTTATGGAGAAGCAGTTTGCCTAGCATTTCTTGTAAAGTAATTACCTCTTCATTTAGTCAGGCTTAACAGTTTTTAATATTGCATTTCAGTGCATTCAAGGATTAGTATTTCAAACCATAAGGAAAACTATGATTAAAAACAAATATCCAGTAGCATGTGCTTTGTTTATGAAAACTAAAGAATTTTTAGTTGTAACTGGTTTATAATTTTCATTTCTAGCTAATGTTTAAAGATTGTTATCCATGGGAGGGAGCACTCCCATTTCTGTTGCATATAACATTTCAAATAATTCATGTGAATCGACAGGATTGTGAGGTCAGCATTAATAGTTTCTTTAATCCAGTATTGGATAATATCTTAAAATTATGCACACACATTGATCTGAAACCAAAATTGCATCCCATTTTAGGAAATTAACATTTCCACGGTATGTAATATCCTAAATTGAGCACATTTATAAAGTAGAGGCTCTGGTAAAATTTAAGCAAGTTATTTAGTGTAGCTAGATAGTATTAACACAAGACTTTGTATATAATTTTGTAATGTTTTCATGAAATATAATTCATCATTTAGAATATTGCTGGTCAAGAAGAGAACTAATTCACTAAATTGATACTGCCAGTATGTTAGCTGGTCTGTTGAATTTTGGTGGTTACAAAAAATCTATATCTGAAACAAGATACTTTTTCGTCTACTTTTAGTTGTACTGAAACAGTATGATACAAATTCAAGATCCAGTCAATATTGCCTTTGCTATCATAGCAACAACAAAATACATTTTGAAAAATGGAAAGCTTCTTTACCCAATTTCACATTACTTAAATGGATGGGCATTTTTGATAAAATTGTCAGCTGGATTCAAGTAATTTTAAGGAAAATCCTTTTCTCCCTTCTTATCCTTTTTCCTTTTTTACCTTCATTCTTTTGGTGCAGCGGTAGCTTTGTTGCCTCACAGCCAGAGGTTCTCCCATTCGATTCTCGGCTTGGGTTGGGAGTGCCTTCTGTGTGGAGTCTGCATGTCCTCGCATTTGAAAGACATGCGTTGAATGGGCGTGCCTTCATTGATGGTTGGGCGTCGGGCTGGCAACTCGACACCATAAAAACCAAATGCCAATCATTAGCGGACTGGAGTTCCGCTGTGGCAACCCCTAACCAGGAAAAGCCGAAAGACAACCAACAACACCCTTTATTTCTTTTTATACATTTATGCCAAGACTGATAGCACAGAAGTTGAGATGTAGGGTTACCAACTGTTAGACCTGGCGTCTAAGCCTGGTTTGGGCAAAACTGGACAGCAGCAGTATATGCGCTGAAGAAAGGCTTGGCAATCTGTTTCCATAATATGTCACATGTCACAAAAAGTTTTGACTCTAGGGCGTCTAGAACGAATGAACACACACGTGTGTAATATCTATACACACGTGTGTAATATATATACACACACGTGCATGTCGTGTGTGTGTGTGTGTGTGTGTGTGTGTGTGTGTGTGTGTGTGTGTGTGTGTGTGTATATGTATATATATATATATATATATATATATATATATATATATATATATATATATAATGTCACTCCAAAAACAAAGTTTCAAGTGTAATTCCTTTAATATCTTGAAAAAGCAAATAAACGAGTAAAATAGATAAAACAGCCTCCAACTAACATGACCCTCACAGACCAAGTCTTTTACCTCTGTTAGTACTTCCAAACTATACTCCATTAGGCAACTATTTACCTGCAGTACTGAATGGGGTGGTATGTGTGGCCATTTGCCAATGCAGTGCATTCTGTTGGCCAAAGCTCTGGGGCTTTTAAACATAGGATTGCTGTACATCTAAGTGATGTAAATTGTCAGCGTCCCAGAAGTGCCCTTTATAAACAAAGTGTCACATCCTTCAGCACATTTTATTTTTATAGGATTAGAACGCATTAGTGGCAAGGGTTTTGCTAATTCTTAAAAACATGTTAGACCGTAAAGAGAGAATGTGGATAGTGAATCTTGGTGCTATGTATAAGCCAAGTTTGAACACTAGTAATTAGTTTTTTTATATAATACTATTCCTAATATGGTGATGTACATGGGCATATGTTTGTATATGTGTATCCATGCACATGCTTATGAATGTGTGTATGTTCTTGTATTTACACATGCATGTGTATAAATGTGTATGTGAATGCACATGTGTTTTTTAAATATGTGCATTAATTTGTGAGTTGTAAAGGTATTTATAGTATGAATTATGATGCACATGTACTTGTATTGGTTATGTATTCATGCAGGTATGGGTGTATTTGAGTAGGTATTTTCACTATCTGTTTGGAAATTATGCAACTCTTGAAATAGGGGGTATGTCTCTTTAAATGGAGCTTATTTAAATGAACAGAAAATTGCAAGCTTTTCCACTGATGACGCATTTTTTGCAAAACCAGTCTGTGATGGTCATGTTGGTTGGAGGCAGTTTCCACTATTAGTTTTTTTTTTTTTTTTTTTTTTTTTTTTTTTTTGAGAGATTCAAGGAATTAAAGAATTACACTTGAAACTTTGTTTTTTGGAGTGATGGAAGTTTTTGTCTTTGATATATAACAACTCCGAGCACTGCGTTGGTTCATGCACCTGTTTTTGTCTTTGTATAATATGCCTGCATAAAGCAAGGGTCAAGTCATCATAACGAAGAGATTATGGGTATTTGACAGACTTTAGTAGACTTGCTTTCCATTTATTTATTGCAGAATTGCTGTCACTTCATGGATCTACCTATTCATGTTGCACTAACTCAGCAATGGACTACATTAAAAAAAAACAATAGATTCACTGATGGAAATGTATATAGTAAACTGGGGGGTAAATCTATGCGTGCCTAGTACCAGATTGAATCAAGTTTGCAGTGGCCAATCACAGGTGTCACACTGACTAAACCTTGTTTAAGACTAGAGCCTAAAAGTAAGTGGGTTAAACTAATTTCTTGGAATTTGTAGGTATTGTAGTTGGATTATTTGGGTGAAGTGCCGTCAAGTTTTCTGTTTTCGGAGATATGATTCGATGATGTATTTTCAATTGACTTCAACCTGTGGAGTATTAGATATAATAATTAGATCAGACCCATTATTGAGTACAATGCACCAATTGGAATGTACCTGGCTAGACATCTCCAGCAGCTGGAGAGACCACAAAGGTACCTAACCAAGAGGATTACTGGCCTCAAACAGTTGCCCTATGCAGCACAATTGAAAAAGCTAAGACTGTTCTCTGTTGCATACCACTTTCTCAGAGGCAATCTCTTTCTAACGTACAGAGCCATGTCCAACCCAGAATTGTTGAACGTGCTCCATCTTAGCAAAACCAAATCTACTCGAGCTACATACTCTAGGGATATAAACCTTAACACAACAATGAATAGAACATGCTGGAAGGATAGATTCCCTTTGCAGAGACTTCCCTTACTATGGAACAGGGTCCCGATCTACATAAGACAGAGCCCCTCACTATCACTCTTCAAGAGGAACCTCGATGAGTTGATGGGTAACAGAAAGTTCACACCGGGCATCACACCAACAGCACTACTAGATAGGGTCCAAGGGGTACTAGCTGCTAGTACAAGGGTCTAGGGAACTACTAAAGGGGCGGTGAATACCGCACAACGTGGCTGGGCTAATATATGCCTTCGGGCAGATAGCCAAGTGCCAACCTATGAACTTATAAGGCCAGCCATTTCTTAGACTTTAGCTCATCAGGCTCCACCTTCCCTACCTACGAAGCCTCACTCCTCTAAGTATATATTGGATCTAGTTGACTGCCATTCCAGGATAGCAGCTTGATTGTGGCTCCATTGCAGTGTATTCTTTTGCAAAGAATTTTGTCACTTTTATTTTTCTTTCCTCCCATTTCCTCATACCTTGTAGGAATTTAACCTACACAGGTATTAGTAAGTGCAGGTTAGACAGTTTTGTTAGGATACGTGTGTTTTTTACTTGGTGAGTGCTTAACAAAAGGCTTTCCCACCTTTAGAGCATTTTTTTTGTGCTCCTTATTTAACTAAGTATTTAGTCTTTGCTAATAGCATTTAATTTTGTTAGGTAGTAGTTAAAGTTGTTAGCGTGTTTTTTTTTTTTTTCCCTGGTCTCTCTCTCTGCCATAGGATAGAGTCGGGTGTAGTGTTTTTGAAGAATTCTGTGCTGCCTTCTGTTGGTTCCTTCTTGTTTATATTTGCATGAAAGCACACCACAGTATATTAACTTTTAGTATAACCAACATACTTTTAAATACTGGATTGTACTAATTACAATAAATACACAGAGGCAAACTGCTTCAGTAAACTGCTTTAGTTAGTACAACATTTCTGTTACATTTGACTTTTGGTTCTACAAACACGCAACACATATGCTGTCAACTCTCTATAGCAAGTTCCCAAAGTCTGTTTAAGCATAGTTACATTTATACCAGATGATCCGGTATTTTACATAGTCTGATGTAAAACCGTTCTTTCTGTGTATAACAGTTTTTCCTTTGTTTCCTTGTCCTTGGTTCTTTGTAGTTTGATGATCCATGGATACTCAGTCTTGCATTATCTGAAATGTGGTGTTCCAGCACTATCTGAAACTTGATGTTACATTTCATTACTTTGCTGATGTCCTTTTAGCTGCCATCTGCGCAGATGTTCTTCATGTTTCACTGTTGCAGTCATTACATTTGGGTAATCCTGCTGGCAGATTGCCCTCAGTCGGCCTGAATTCCAAAGTCTTGGGTCCTGCGTTGGCTGCTGTTACCCCTCCCCTGACGTCAGGTAGTCAGGGGTATATAAAAGAAGCAGTCAATGCCATTTTCTTCAGTCTTTCTTGCCGCGCGGTGCCCGAAGCAGTTCGCAAGTGCTGGTCGGCCGACTCCTGAGATTTTCATGTTCGAGTTTCAGACCCAAAGTCTTCAATAAAGCTAAGTACCCTATTGGGGAAACTTTTTTCTTGCTCCATACTGATGTCAGAAAAAGTTAATTGCATTTCTTGTGGAAAGCAAATACCTCATAAGGACTTTCATTCTTACTGTATTCCTTGCCTAGGCCCTAATCACAACGTTTCTGGTTGTCGGTTTTGTGCTAGATTTAACCAGCGCACTAAGCATTGGTATGATTTTGCTTTAAACTATTTTGGACGCTGGTTTAATTATCCAGAAATGATGTCGGATAGGCATACGACTACCAGAGTTCATAAAAAGCGCAAAGAAAAGGCGAGAGATAAACAGAAGTCCAAAACCGACGAAGAAGCTTCTCCTAAGCCAGTCGCCGGTTCTCAGTGAGGCACTTTCGCAGCCCCTGGCGCTCGCTATTTTAGAGTCGCAGGCCGCTACCGACTCCCACGTGGATTCTGCTATGCCACTGGAAACTCAAGGTATTGGAGCCTCTGACACTATTCCCTCAGATGGGTCCGGAGCCGCTGAGCAGGCACCGGCTTTTGAGGGTGTATTCAGACCTAAACATCTTTACATTAAACCGACTTCAGCTTCAAAGGCAAAGAATAAAGCACCTTCTAAAGCAAAGAAACAAACTCAAGAGCCACGTGGACAGGCCTCTATGCTTAAAAATAGATGCTAAGAATGGCCGAAGACTTTATTACCTTGATCAGAGATTCCCATCCCCCTCCTGATAAGAGGCCTAGGCAAGAGACTGACTATGAATCTTCAGATCAGGTTTCTATTTCTTCTGATTCCTCTTCTGATCAGGAATATTCTCTTCCCCCTATGAGGATTCTGATGCTGAAGAATCTATACTTTCAGCTTCTCCTCCAGAGGACTATTCTTTTGGGGAAACCTTGCATACCATACCTAGCATTTCCACTGGGAGAGCCAAGATTTTTCAGAATCTAAAAAGAGGCTCAGGGATTTCCTTTTACTACCTCAACACAGGCCTCTAGCCATTCGACCTGTGTTAAACATTGTAGATGTGTTTTCGGAGTCTAATCTGATCCCTTACCTCCAGCTCCTGTTAAGCCTGACAGATATTACAGGGTTCCTGACTATCATAAATTCCTTTTTAAAAACCCTGCTGCAGACCCAGAAACTATTTCACAGGGTCCCAAAAGAGTTGAGGCTTCTGCTGCAAAAAACCCTACCCCCTCTGACAGGGATTCTAGGGCACTGGATAGATGGGGAAAAAGGTTTACACATCTGCTACCTTGGTTATAAGGGCCTTAAACTGTCAGTTTCATATGCTCAAATATCAGCAACGTGTCATGGCATTACTTAAACAGAAAATGTTGTTAAACTTTGAATGTGCAGAAAACAAGGAAATGCAGAATTTATTGCATGCAGCTGAACAAGTTGGAAAGCATACTTTGCAATGTGGTTTTGATTCTTTGGAGGCCTCCTGCATGGCCGCAGTTACGGGTTCTGTAATTAGGAGGCATGCTTGGTTAAAGGAACAAAATCTGCCCGATATGTCAAAGTTAAATTATTAGATGCACCTTTACAGCATGATACTTTGTCTGGTGTTAAGGCAGAAGACGTGTTAAAGAAAATGGAGGACAAAGCTAAATCTATGCAAACTATCAAAGATTTTTTACACGTACAGCCACCTAGGTTTAGTAGACACTGGCCTACAAAGAATTGGTCCTTTCCGGTGTCAGACCTCAAAGGGGTAGATCCAGATGCCCTAGAGGCAGATCCCAGGCGTAAGGTTCATGCAGGTCAAAGCAATGGGGTGCTTCTACCTCCAATGTTGGAGAAGATAAATCACAACCATACAGGAAACAGTCCCAATGACTTCCTCCTGCCTGCACCAAGCACTTATCTCCTGTCAGCACCCTTAGGGGGATAATTAGTACTTTTTTCTCAAAATTGGCACATTATAACCCAGGACAAATGGGTTCTAAATAGTGTCATAAGGCTACCAGTTCCATTTCCATACCCTGCCAAAGGCAAACGGCTGGCCAGATCTGCCAAAAAAATCAATGGGCAGAGGTGCAAAAACAAGTCTCATCCCTCATGGATATGGGGGCGATTCAACAAGTACCAGAGCAAGAGCAGGGACAGGGATTTTACTCTACTGTTCTTGGTACCCAGAAAGGACAAGGCCTGGCGACCAATACTGGACCTATCTATTCTGAACACATTCCTGGATATACCAAAATTCAAAATGCTGACTTTGCAGCAGCTTCTGCCCATGCTGGGCAAGAATGCTTGGCTTGTGACTTTAGACCTAAAAGAGGCATACCTGTATGTCCCAATCAGACAATCATGCAGAGGATACCTCAGATTCAAGGCTGGCTCAATGCATTACCAATTCTCTGGACTGCCCTTTGGCTTATCTACTGTGCCCAGGGTCTTTACAAAGTGCCTGGCACCAGTAATTGCATTCCGCAGACAGAGGAATACAAATACATCCTTACTTGGACTGTCTAATTCAAGCAGAGCACAAGGGCATTCTTCTAAAGCATCTGGCGTTTGTGAAAAGACTTCTAGCATGCCTAGGGTACACAGTCAATGAAAAGAAATTAAAACTTGTACCCTCTCAAGAGATAATATTCCTGGGTGCAAGCTTAAATACAACTGCCCAGATGGCTTAACTCACGCCAGACAAACAAAGGCAACTGAACTACCCATTTCAAAATGTTGGCAACAAAGGCCCAGTTATCTGCAAGAAAAATTCTGCAGGCTTTGGGCTTTATGGCATCCTGCATCCTACTAATTCCATATGCAAGACTGCATATGAGGAAACTTCAGTGTTACCTAAAAAGTGTTTGGACTCAACATTGCCACAGCCTGGAAAAGATGATTACTCTCGTTCCCTGCCTGCAACAGGAGTTTCGATGGTGGGCAAAGGCTTGTCACCAGAACAAGGGACAGCCATTCACATTACCCCCAGCCAGGCAGACACTAACAACGGATGCATCAGATTATGCCTGGAGGGCCCACATGGCAGGAAGTTGCATTCAGGGCACATGGTCCTCAAACCAAATCTACATATCAATCAAAAAGCGATGCTAGCTGTTCAAAATGCCCTGACAGCCTTCAAGGATCTACTTCATCCGGGGCAACTACTGATAAAGACACCACAGTCATGTGGTATATAAACAAGGAGGGGGGCACACATTCTTTACCCCCTTTGCAGACTAACCATGACTTTGTGGGACACAGCATTGACTTAACCAAGTACATCTGCAGGCGCAATTCCTGCCAGGAAAGGAAAGCACTCTGGCAGATGAACTAAGCAGAAACCTCATGGATCCCCACGAGTGGCAGCTTGGCTCCACAAGTCTTCAGCATGATAAGGAAATGGGGATGTCTGGACATAGATCTATTTGCCTCCCTTCACAACTACCAACAAAAGATTCTGCACAAGGACTTCACAGACGAGCATTGAAAGGGGACGCCCTGTCAGTATATGCCTTTCCTCCACTGCCTCTCCTCCCCAAGGTACTCCTAAAGGTCAGACTGGAGAAGCCAAAGATGATACTGATTGTCCCAGACTGGCCCCTCCAGTGGTATCCAATCCTAAGGAACTTGTCTCAATGCCCAGCTTGGACCTTACCTCAAATACCTCATCTACTGTCCCAGCAAAACAATCGGATCTTGCACAGCCAACTCAGTACTTTAAACCTGGCAGCATGGCGGATAATGTAGTCAAACAAAACACACCTCTCAGTAAAGCTGTGATGGATGTCATTTTGGAAGCCAGAAGGCCTAGTACTAGAAAGTCTTATACTGGGAAATGGAAAAGATTCTGTGCTTGGAACCAGGCACAAGGAACTGATACAGCTGTACTAAATATTCCTCAGATTTTGCAATACTTAACTGAGATGCTGGACAAAGGCCTATCGTTTTCATCAATTAAAATTCATGCCTCTGCCATTTTGGCTCATTACAATACAGAGCCACCAATCTTTTCTCATCCTTTATTAAAGCAGTACCTCAGAAGAGCCAAAAATGTAAGGCCTCCAAGGAGATCACCAATACCTGCATGGGACCTCAACTATGTCTTGGAAAAACTCACCCTGCCTCCTTTTGAGTCAGCTGCTACTGCTGATATAAAGTTTTTATCTTGGAAAACAGCTCTGCTCCTAGCAATAACTTCTGCAAGACCTGTTTCAGAGCTACAGGCACTCATGGCTGTGGAACCTTTTATCATATTTTTTATCCAGACAGGGTCTCACTGAGGACAAACCCAACATTTATGCCTAAGGTGGTGTCCAGTGTGGCTTTTAACCAAACTATTCATCTGCCAACTTTTTATCCAAATCCACAGAACAAGGGGGAGAGAATTCTGCATTATTTGGACGTACACAGACAGCTTAGATTCTACTTGGACAGAACCAAAGTTTTCAGGAAGACAGAGCAATTACTAGTGGCATATGCTGCAGGATCACAAGGAAAGGCCATCTCAAAGCAGACCATTTCAAAGTGGATAGGCCACTGCATTCATTTCTGCTATTTACACCATGGCAAGCCAGTGCCTAAGGGCATTAGGCCACATTCCACCAGAGCTGCAGCCACTTCAGTAGCCTTTCTCAGGGGAGTACCAACCAAAGACATTTTAGAGGCTGCTACTTGGAGTTCAGTGCACACCTTTACAAAGCACTATCATCTGCCACTCTACTCTAAATCTAGGGCAGGCTTTGCCACTGCAGTTCTGCAGGGCCTCATAGCCGCTCCTAATGCTGTTTAGCTCCAGCCTCCCAGCCATAGCTTTTGGGACTCTACCCAAATGTAATGACTGCAACAGTGAAACACTAAGAACATAGTACGGTTGTGTACACTTACCATAAATGTAGATGTTCGAGTGTATTAACTGTTGCAGTCCAGGTTACCCACCCGCCATCCCCCTTTTTTCTGCTGGAACTTTTCTTTCCTTCTCTGATTTATACAACCTGTGTGGTGTAATTGCTTGTAGATGAAGGTAAAGTTTATATTGGTGCATGTATTTTTATATGTATATAAATTTTGGCTACCCTTTTAGGGGGCACCTGACATCTGGGGCAAGAAAAACTGAAGAAAATGTCGTCTGCTGCTTCCTTTATACCCCTGACGTCAGGGAAGGGGCGATAGCAGCCGATGCAGGACTCGAGACTTTGGAATTCAGACCGACTGAGGGCCACCTGCCAGCAGGATTACCCAAATGTAATGACTGCAACAGTGAATACACTCAACATCTACATTTATGGTAAGTGTACACAACTGTACTTTATTTTTACAGACTGTTTTTCAATGACATACTCCTTTACATCGATGCCAAATTTTAACTATGCTATGCCAGCACATTTACTATTTCTTATTTTTTAGCATTTTATACCATTTGTAAATTAGCCCTTTATATTTCATATTATTCTTGCAGCTTTTATTCAAGCTAATAATCATGCTAGCAGTACTTTGAAAAGACAGTATATACTATATAGAACAGAGTATTCCCCTTTTTTTATTTGTTTGAGGAACAAACTAAACTTTACTTAAAGAAAAGACTGCATTTGTTTCATTAGCATTGCTATTTACAGCATTTACCACTTTGCTCATATTTACAATCATAACTTGTTGAGTTATTTCAACCTGCAGCATATAAAACAATTTTAAGCTGTCATTATTATTATGACTCCCAAAATTACCAACGCAGGATGTATTAACCAATTTAACAATTTGGTCCCAGATGATGACCATTCTTTAAATATGTCCCAGTAATTATGGGCAGTGTCAGCTTCTGTTTTTCTTTTACTATTAACACTGGGTTATTTGAAACCACACATATAAACTGTGTTGTCACTTTAACAAACATTTTGAAATTTGAAGGCAATATTGTCCATTTATACTAAATTGCATTTTGTCTATCAAAGATACTTGTAATGACTTACTAAATAGTAGGATTTCCTTGTGCTTGTAAATGTATAATCTGTGAGGTATCTTGTTTTACTAGTTTTTTATACCAATGTATTTTAAATCTGCATTTGGCATCTTTAAAACTTGGAAATGTAATATTGTCTTTTGGTATTGTTGTCCTATCCTGGTACAAGTGGGTGGTACTTTTGCCACTTGAGCTGTATGAAGTACTGGTTTATTACCTAGAATGGTAAGTATTTTAACCCATGGTCCTTTTCCTTGTATTACTGTGTTTATACAAATGAACAGAGTATTGGTAGAAATCATACCCTTTTCTTCCTCTGAGTTTATTCTTATTTTTGTGTTATTGTCTACACACTGTGACATTTTTGCATGATGTCTTCCCTTGTCAGAACTGCTACATTTTCAGGGGGTAATGTACAGCATTTAATAGACACTGAGCTGTATACGGAAATGTTTATGTTGGTCTTTGACTCTTCTTCTACTTTTATGTATGTCTGACCCCTGCGTAGCTAGCCATGCCGGAATATTACTGTTAAATGCTATTTTTTTTAAACGTACATGCTGTATGCTTTTTACAACTGAAATTGTCTTGTGTTCTATTTTGTGTAGCATTTTTATTCATGAAATATTGTAATTTCCTCTGTTTTGATGATAAGAATGATGCAAACGAAATGCAGATGTCTGTGCTGAATGCTGCGTGCCTAGTCTCGCAGCTGCATTTTTATCTATAGTCCTTGAAGCATGTTCAGGCACTGAACATTCAGCTTCTTTTATTTCAAATACAAAACTGTCTATAGTCAAGTTATATTGCTATTGACTAGAAACACATTGGGAAACGAAACCTTTAGATTTTCTTTTAATACAGCAAGTTAACACAGTTTTAATATTAAAATATAATCAGATCCTGCAGATAGACTAGTGGTGGACCGTAGCTGGGATAGCTACTAAAGTTCAAAAAAATGACCCGGATATATGAAACTTGAATTATGTCACTGATAAAACAGAACGAAAAAAAGATGTAAAAACACTCCTTTTAAATCCACAGAAACCTCACTGCTTCGCCGAATTGGCAAGATGTTGAACTAAAGTGTAACAAAAAGACTGTTACACACTGATGTTTAGCAGTTCAAAAGTAAAGTAGGACTAAATCTGTTTATATCCCAGGCATATACATTCCTATAACTCTTCCAAATGATGCAAAGTAACTTGAACACAACTCACAACAGTCTGTGTGGGGAGACCACAACAAGCATAAAAAAGTACCTTAGAATGTTTGTAAAAGCTGATGAAATGTTGTAGAGCAAATGCCTGGTTGCTCAGGAAGTCCTGACTATCCGTATAGCTTGTGGTAGAGAAAACCCAATCCAATACTTTGTAGTTAGAAAAACACAAGAAGCTTCCCTTTGCAAACTCAATAGTTCCAGACTTGCAGGAAGCAAATGAAGCACTAGCACAATTGCTATGTAAACAAACTCAGAAGTTCCAAACTCATAGGAAGCAAAAAAGGTGCTGTAGACTGAAAATAAATCTTTTATTACAACGATAGCATTCCTTAAGCACTAGTTGAGCGCTTTCATCTGCACCATCGCAGACTTCATCAGAACTAGTGTATATGCCTGGGATATAAACAGATTTAGTCCTACTTTACTTTTGAACTGCTAAACATCAGTGTGTAACAGTCTTTTTGTTACACTTTAGTTCAACATCTTGCCAATTCGGCGAAGCAGTGAGGTTTCTGTGGATTTAAAAGGAGTGTTTTTTCATCTTTTTTTCGTTCTGTTTTATCAGTGACATAATTCAAGTTTCATATATCCGGGTCATTTTTTTGAACTTTAGTAGCTATCCCAGCTACGGTCCACCACTAGTCTATCTGCAGGATCTGATTATATTTTAACAGTTTTAATATTGTCAACCCAATGATGACAACCATTACTATTAGAACTGGATGAATCTGAATATGACTCTCTACAGTGATGTTCTATACAGTAATTTATTGACAATGCTTGAGAATTGTATTGCAAAGGCATTGCAGTCTTGTTTTTTGAAAAAAAAAAATGTCACAAATGTCAAGCTATGACTTGTTACTCTATTTACAGAGAGAAACCTTTTACTATATACTGTTCAGAATACACTTGTACAGATTGTTTTTGTATATACATAGCTGTAATGTACACTCAGTTCAATTTTGAAACCTAGCATTAAACTGAAGCATGCTAATATACCTTTTGCACTACTGTTTGCACAGTGTAAAATTGAAAGCATGCCCTTTCCCCTGTAGTATATATAATTTTTATTGGAGTATTTGTTTTATGCTATGAGAATTGAATGTATGCTTACCCTTGTGGCTGTTACGTAGACACTTTGCTCTTACACATTTGCTTATTTATTTTGCTGTTGCCTATACTGTCAAAGTTGTAATAGGAATTGCTTTTACCAATTTTGAAAAGACGTTTACTGTTACTAGTAGTTATTTGTACCCTCCCTTTTTGTAAAGGGACCTGCATAATTTAACTGCATACTATAGCCCATGTACTGACTGTACTTGTAGTGTTTACTTGCAAACAGAGTAAGGACATGTATGCACAATTGTGACATCTTATTACAATTACTAAACAGGATTAGACTTTTGTGCTTTTTGCTTAATGCTGTACAGGAATACTTAACAATAATGTTTTAGAAAAACGTAAGCCGTTTGGCCTGACAACCAGTCTTGTTTCTTTGACCTTATAAACTTCAGTACCAGTAACATTTTATCTTGTGCAACGTTTCTTGTAACTACCCATTCCAGCCTGGAAAGATTTGAGCTCTCATACTTTTTTCTTTCTTTTTTTGTGCACATTCCAGATGCTTAACCCAAAACTCCTTCAGCACTTACTCGTACCTTCAGTCATTCGTTAATATACTTGCAACTTGATATTAGAATGCAGTTGTAAAACTGTTAGGTAATTCTAACTATGCGTAATACTGCTTTTGAAGACTGTTTTGCTGGAGTTTTTTATACTATTATACGATTACAAAATATTGTAAGAAACGACAGATATTGACTTAACTAACACATGCTTAAAACAGATATATTTACATGATTTACATTTGCTGTGGTCTGCCTTTTGCTGCACTTTAGATTAAAAGAAAAAAATGCATGCATGTCAGTCTTTTGACGTCGTGTCTTATTTGCGTTTAACTACTCATTTGATTTCTATGCCCTAGAACTGTTTTATTTGAAATGGTTTTAAAATCACAAAGTGCCTTGCTTTAACTGAATAAAAGTTTGTGCTGTGTACACTTAACCATTTTTTAAATGTAGAATAGTATGTTGTAAATTATTTCTTATTAGCGCAGTTAACTGCTGATGTTATATAGTCCAATCTCGACTTCATTCTTACCTGTGGGTTCGGAGCTGAACCTCTGCTACAACTCGGCCATACTCTAGCTCGAAGTCTTCACTTGGCTCGTGGCTAAGAGGTATCCCATTGTGCAACAGGTCTATTCCTCAGATCTCGTTTGCCGCTTGCTAAGCTCAGACGTGGTCTCGCTTTTGGCCGTGACTAAGTATATTGTTTATAAAATTTTTATGAACTTTTGACTTGTTGCTCAAAAAAGCTATTTTCCTAGCTCTGTGTGTTAGTGGTATTTTACCACCTGTATGTGTTTCTCTGGCTTTTTTTTGTGCTCTTGTCTGGCTGTTTGGTTATCCCATTCATTTTCTTTTCCCCACGGGCTAGGCCCGTTTAAGTTAGAGGACCTAGTCCTCCCCATTGTTTCTGTGTGGCTTTTGGTTTGGTGCTCCATTCTGTCGGAGTTTAGTGTTGTGACTGGCTAGTGGTGCTTTCCTGCCTTTGTTTTCCCGGGCTAGGCCCATTTAAGTTAGAGGACCTAGGCTTCCCTGTTGTTTTCCCGCCGGTTTCTTGGCTGTTTGAGTTAGAGGCTTTTTTCTTGTTAGTTGGGTCTAGTGCGTATACGTATTAATTTGTTCCTTTCAGCATGTCCAAGGATCCTAAGGAACACAGGCCTTTGGGCTTTAAAAAGTGTGTTGAATGCAGCAATAAAATGTCTTTAACTGATGGGCACTCTGTGTGCGTGTACTGCTTGGGGGCTATTCACCTCCAAAAGTCCTGCTTGTTTTGTCATTCCTTTAGCCCCCGTGTGCTACAGGAGAGGAAGAACAAGCTAATTTTGAAGGGACTGCTTAAACACTCAGAGGAAGACTTTGCTAAGTCTTCCAGTGCATTACTCTCTCCAGCTAAAAAGGATAAGACTTCCAAGAAGCGCTTTTCGGCTCAGTCTGTTTCTTCTGAGCCACCAGAGAAAGTGGCTAGAACAGCTTCTCCTCCTTCAGTTCCATTGCCATTGGTGCCGAAAGAAGGTAGTCTCCTGACTAAGTCCGTGTCGGCTCCCAGCCTTTCAGAGCTAGTCATGGATATTTTGGTTTGGAGCCGGTCTCCAGTTTTTCGACCGGGTTCTCCTTCACGCAAGTTCCCTTCTGTAGGGAGATCCAGATCTTCTACTTTATTTTCCAGAGGACCCTTTCTGATTAGGATGTTGATAGGATGGTGAAGAAACTGCTTCAGTCATCGGTGTTGGCCAAATTGATTTCGGCTCTGACCCATTCGGCTCCGGAGCCTATGACCTCTTCATCCTTTGTTGTTCCGAGCTTTTCTCTGCCTTCGGTGCCCGAGTTATCTGTTCCGTTAGGTGCTATTAGGTCGGGTCCAGTAGCCCGGCCTGGCCTGTCTGTTCCGATTTCCGCTCCGACTCTGTCGGCTCAGTCCATGGGGTCGAGAGTCAACGGTTCTCCAGTCGGACCCGAGTTGAGGGATTGGATCGATCTTTATCTGTTCCGAGCCTTCCTCTTGGTGCTTCGGCTCGAGTGAGCTTGGACCTGACATTTGCTTCGGACCTCATCTCCTCGGCGCCGAGGGCTACTACCATTTCCCCTACAGTTAGTCAGCCTTCGGAGCCGGGGGGGGGGGATCAGCCTTCGAGGTTGAGGCACATGCTGGCCAGGTCGTCAGCTGCATCCTACGGCACCAATACTCTGCCCCCTCCAGTATTGGTGTCAGTTTCGGTTCACGCTGTATCCTTGGGCAGCGGAGACCCGAAGCTTCAGGATACCTCCATGAGTGCTCCCCAACTTTCTGAAGTCTCCCCAGAGTTTTTGCCTGAGGAGCCCGCCAGAAAGAGATTGTGTAAGAGGAAACACCTTGACTCCCGGATGAGCCTCTCATGTCGGACACTGACCTCGAGGAGTCAGAGGGGTCCCCCAAGTCGACATCTGAAGATATCTCTGTTTCAGATATCCTGGAGATCTTGAAGCAGAGAGGCGGCTGGCCCTCCAAACCCCGTTCTGATGAGTCTGTGTTCCTGAAGGCTTTCGGGTCTCAATCCTCCGCCTGTTGGGTTTCTCCCCCTTTTGATGAGCTATTAGACCTGGTCTGTCGAAAGGTGTGGGAAACTCCTGACTTTGTGGAACCGGCCCCAAGAAGACCCAATAAGTTTGTCCACCCCTCTGACAAGGAGTATCTATGTAAAGGCATTCCCTTAGATGACATGGTGGTGGCAGCAGCCACCAAGAAGGAACTTGCTGAAACTTCGTCTACTATCCATCCACCTAACAAGGAGTCCTGGGCTATGGACAGGTATGGGAAGCATGTTTTTACCTCAGCGGCCTTTACACTGTGGTCGCGGAACTACTTGACGCATTTTATTAGACTCCAGAGAGATCTCCTAAAAGAGCTAGGAGATTCTCTTCAGGGTAGCATTTCTGATGCCGTGGCACAGAAGGTCAATGCACAAATGTCTACCTTAAATTCCCTTACCAACTCCTTCATGAAGCTGATCTCGTATGCAACCAACAGAGCGAGTAGGGCTGTGGGTTCTGGAGTCTCTCTTAGGAGACGCTCCTGGATGCGCCTGTGCAATTTTGTGGAGGTCTTCAAGTTTACGTTCCCCAGTGCCCCATTTGATGGCTCATCGTTCAGAACCAAGGTGAAGGACCCTCACTAGGTACGAGCAGGAAGGAAAAACTCTGCTGTGGGAGTCCGTTTTTCCATGCCTTCTAGACCTTTACCCGAAGGGCCAGAAGGGTGGAAAGATGTGGTTCAGGAAGTCGCAGAGGGTTTTTTCAGGGTGCACAAAGTGATTCCTCCTCCAGAAGCGGGGGGGGGTGGAAATTCAGGTAGATACTGTCCTAGAGGCAGAGGAGGCCTGCGTAACCAGGGGGACCGTGATTCCTTTTGTGGTTCTCCCTACCAGCGTTCCTGAAGGGAGGCCCGACTGTGTGTCTCTGGAGCCGGTCGGGGGTCACATTTCTTTATACCCAAAAGCCTGGCAAGAAGTCACCCAAGACAAGTGGGTATTAAAGATAATTTCCAGTGGTTATCATACTCCCTTCTCTTCTCCTCCACCATCCAAGAGAATCCCAGACGTTCCTCCCAGTCACAGGGATTACGCAACTTTAGAAATAAGAAAGTTG
This sequence comes from Protopterus annectens, assembly GCF_019279795.1. Taxonomy (NCBI): domain Eukaryota; kingdom Metazoa; phylum Chordata; order Ceratodontiformes; family Protopteridae; genus Protopterus; species Protopterus annectens. Next base: position 500,390,068 of record NC_056727.1, read on the forward strand.
CTTTCAAAGGGAGCCATCCAGCCTGTCCCCGCAGACCAAGTAGGATTAGGAACTTATTCCAGATTCTTTTTGGTGCCGAAAAGAACAGGGGACCCGAGACACATCTTGGATCTCAGCCGATTGAACCTTCATATACAAAAGTCCAAGTTCCGCATGGTCACCTTACAGTCAATACTCCCTCTGTTAGGGAAAGATCTGTGGATGTGCTCCATCGACCTCAAAGATGCTTACTACCATATCAAGATGGACAGGGCATCGAGAAGTCATTTACGCTTCCAGCTGGGAGCCAGTCATTTTCAGTTTCGTGCTCTGCCCTTTGGTCTCACCATAGCCCACAGGGTGTTCAGCAAATGAATGGCAGTGGTAACGGCTCGCTTGAGATGTCAGGGATTCAAAGTGTTTTCGTACCTGGACGACTGGCTCCTTTCTGCCACCACCAGGCATCTACTGTTACAGACCAGGGACGCCACCATTACACTGTGCCGACGGTTAGGAATTACTCTAAATTGGAAAAAATCTGCCTTGATGCCCTTGCAGCATGTCACTTTTATCGGCGCCGAACTAGATTCAGTGCTAAGGAGGGCCTTCTTACCAGAGGAGAAAATTCAGGCTCTACAGCGGCCTGTCTTCACCTTACTACTATTGAGGAAGGTCAGGGCAAAAGTGGTCCTCAAGTTAATAGGGACCATGGCTGCCATGATCATGCTAGTTCCTCTTGCCAGACTACACATGAGGGTTCTTCAGTGGCTGGTTTTCACCCAATGGTCACTGCAGCATCTCCCACTCTCCCATTTTATTCTGATTACGGACATGTGCAAGCGGGATCTATGCTGGTGTCTTCAGGCCAGCAATCTCAACGTGGGCAAGCCCTTTGTCCCATCTTCTCCACTTGCCACAGTGACCACGGATGCCTCCCATATCGGGTGGGGGGGCATTACCTTGGCAGGACTGTCCAAAGAACATGGCAGGATCACGAGACCCATTTGCATATCAATGTCTTGGAGATGAGAGCAGTGCTATTAGCGTTGCAAGCACGTCAGAGCTCTTTCCCTGTAGGGACAATTGCAATCCACTCGGACATGTCAGTAGTGTGGTACCTAAACAAACAGGGAGGAACCAAATCATACCCCTTTGCAGAGAGGCATTTAGTTTGGCAGTGGGCGGTGTTTTCCCAATGCTTTCTAGGTGCAACACGTATACCGGGGAAGTCCAGCGTGATTGCAGACAGGCTGAGCAGAGCTATCCTAATGACTCACGAGTGGTCCCTGAACAGTTATATTGCGGAAGAGATATTCCACAGATGGGGTCAGCCTTGCTGCGATCTGTTTGCCAGCCCCCTCAATGCCAAATGCAGCAGCTACTTCACCCTCATCTCCCCGTAGGGGGAGACACCCAGGAACGCTCTGGCTCACAATTGGCCCTCTGGTCTTCTCTACGCTTTTCCACTGTTACCTCTGATATCAAATGTTATTCAGAAAGCACAGTCTTTGGGGAGCAAAATGATCCTCCTTGCCCCACACTGACCTCGTCAGATTTGGTTTCCCTTCCTTCAACCCTATCTAATGGACAAGCCCTGGATTCTGGACCCAGTTCCAGATCTGCTGACTCGTATGTCAGGACAAGTTCCATCCCTCCATCCAGATCCTCAGGTTGACAGCTTGGCTGCTCCAGTTCTGTCCTTAGTCAGGCTTCATAATTTTTCCCCAGAAGTGGTCCATATTCTATCATCTTCCCACAAGCCTTTTACCAGGAAGATTTATTGCAGTAAATGGAAGAGATTTTCTATTTGGGCCCGTGAGAGTCACATTGATCCTTGTACAGCACCTATTTCGGCAATACTGGAATTTCTTTCTCAGCTGTTCAGTCAGGGTTCAGCTGCGGCAACCATTAAAGTGCAATTGGCAGCAATTTCTACCTTTCATGTTGCTAATGATCCCAACCTTATGGCTCATCGGCTTTGCAGGGCGTTTGAGTGGTACATTGTTACTTTAACCTCCAGTCTTTGATCCAGTGATGCCATGGGACCCCAATTTTGTACTACAGAAGCTCACCTCAACTCCCTTTGAGCCTGCAGCTACATGTGACCTAAAATTCTTGTCATGGAAGATAGTATTCTTGGTAGCCATAACTTTAGCTAGGCGGGTCTCTGAGCTCCAAGTATGATCAATTAGGCCACCTGATTTGGTGTTCCACAAAGATAGGGTCTCCTTAAGAACTAATCCTTCCTTTGTTCCAAAGGTTGCCTCTGTTAATATCAACCAATCCATCAAGTTGCCTGCATTTTTTCCTGCATTCGCCAACAAGGCAGAATTTAAGTTTCATCAGCTGGATGTTCACAGACAGTTGCATTTCTATTTACATAGGACAAAAGATTTCAGGAAATCATGTTTGTCTTGTTTTCAGTTACTAGACTTGGTGATCCGGTTTCTAAGGTAACCTTGTCTCACTGGATCTCTGATTGCGTCTCATTTATTTATGCTTCCAATGACAAAGAATTACCCGTTAAAGTGAAGGCTCATTCTACACGTTCTGTGGCTACCTCAAGCTGTGTTTCAGGCTAGGATGTCTATTGATGATACTTGTGCTGCAGCAACATGGGCTTTGCCTCATCCCCTAATCACTACAAATTAGATCTGGTCTCTAGTGGCAGATCATCCTTTGGTTCCACGGTTCTCAAGAGTATTTTTCACTGAGCCACCCAAGATCAAGTTGCTAGGGACGCTGTCCCACGGGTAAGAATGAAGGTGAGATTGGACTACATAACATCAAGAAGTTATGTACTCAACATAACGTTCGATGTATGTAGTCCATCTTGCCTTACATTATTACTAACCCTCCCTCCTTCCCCCTCCTGGAGGACCTGGAGATATTGTCTCTATGTATCAGTAGTCCTTTCTGTTGGGGTTGTTCTCCGTGTGTGTGTGTGAGCTTGTGGCAAACAAGATCTAGGGAAATGGACCTGTTGCATGATGGGATACCTCTTGGCCACAAGCCAATTGAAGACTTTGAGCTAGAGTATGGCCGATTCGGAGCTGAGGTTCTGCTCCAAACCCATGGGTAAGAATGTAAGGTGAGATGGACTACATACATAGAACGTTATGGTGAGTACATAACTTCTTGTTTCTTTAACTCTTTACTAACCAGATTATATTTCAGTATTTTGTTCTGCTGACTTTAAAGCTCTTATACACTTTTGAAAAAGTGTTTGCATATGTTGTCTGAACTTTTTGAACTCACTCTGTGTCTTAGAAATTTGGAAAAAACACAAACCAAAACCAAGTAAAAATTAATAAATCGAAGCACTACAGCACTAAATCAAGAAATAATTTATTAAAGTTAAGCGCTTTGGTCAAAATCCACTAGACTTAATCAGAATCTGATTGTCTAGTGGATTTTGATGAAGGCGCTTAACTTTAATAAATTATTTCTTGTGTCTTAGAAGTTTATTAAATCTTTTTGTCAGTTCACAATGAACTTAGTCTCTGTTATCTGTTTTGTAATGTGCAGTGGGTTTATGCCACTTTTGTCTAGCAAGATGTACAGAAGATGTTGTAAATAACTGACTTGACTGATATTGTAACTCTGAAATTAACATTTTACATGTGATGACAGGACTTAAACGTTTACTGTCATACAAATGATGTTGCTGTTTGATACCAGTCAGACATTATGCATTTACATAAAGCATTGACATTAACATTAATAAAGTACTGCATGTGCTACAGTTGTGTTTATACCAATCTTTAAATTTTGACAATACATGTGCTGGACTATTGCTACTGTTAACCTGAAAGGTAGTGTTACACTTTACAGTTCTGTTTGACATCTATGCTGTAGAATGAGAAACAAAAAGAGAATTACCAGTTTGTGTGGAAGGTGATCAAGTCTTCCGTCGAGAAAGTCCCTCCTTGATTCTTCCAAAAGGAGGCCAAACACCGCTGGCAGATTCAGCTGTGTAAATGTACAGGACCTGTGGAACTTGCAGCGATGCACTAGTCTGCTACTGGATACTGTGCATAAGAAAGGAGGCAAATGTTTGCTCTGCAACTGGACATACTAACTGAATAAAATGAAAAAGTAGCTGTAGTTGTCACAAGGAGAAACCATGCGATCCGTCAACTGTGGCTCGCCATTGAAGAATTCTGTGCTGCCTTCTGTTGGTTCCTTCTTGTTTATATTTGCATGCAAGCACACCACAGTATATTGACTTTTATTATAACCAAGTTACTTTTAAATACTGGATTGTACTAAGTACAATAAATACACGGAGGCAAACTGCTTTAGTAAACTCCTTTAGTTAGTACGACATTTATGTTACAGTTGGCTTTTGGTTCTACAAACACACAACACATATGCTGTCAGCTCTCTATAGCAAGTTCCCAAAGTCTGTTTAAGCATAGCTACATTTATACCAGAAGATCTGGTATTTTTCCATAGTCTGATGTAAAACAGTTCTTTCTTTATAACAGTTTTTCCTTTGTTTCCTTGTCCTTGGTTCTTTGTAGTTTGATGATCCATGGAAACTGTCTTGCATTATCTGAAACGTGGTGTTCCAGCACTATCTGAAACTTGATGTTACATTTTTTTACTTTGCTGATGTCCTTTTAGCTGCCATCTGCGCAGTTATTTTTACAGACTTTATTTTTCAGCAACATACCCCTTTACATGAATGCCAAATTTTAACTATGCTATGCCAGCACATTTATTACTACTTATTTTTCAGCATTTTACACCATTTCTAAATTAACCCTTTATAGTTCATATTATTCTTGCAGCTTTTAGTCAAACTAATGCTCATGCTAGCAGTAGTTTGAAAAGACAGTATATACTATATAGAGCAGATTTTTCTTTCAGTTTTGCTGCATTTGTTTTGCACCAGGGATTCAAGAAATGTGTGGTGTGTGACCATAAGCTTCCTTCGTAAGATGCCCATGACAGGTGCACCTTTTGCTTGGGGGCTGCCCATCTGGAAGCCCCCCCTGTGCCATTTGCGAGGGATTTGGTATGCAGGCCATCAACAAAAGGAGAGTCAAGCTGGTCCTCATTGGCCTCCTTCCAGCTGGTGCTGCCTCTTCAGCTTTCTTGTCCAAGGAAAAATCTGATGAGAGTCACAAGCATACATATAAGGACCTCAGACCTGCTAAAGGGGACAGTAAGAAGTCTGCTTCCTTATCTGGTCTTGTTCTTCCATGTGGCCTGCCAGTGTAAAAAGTTTTAAGACCTTTTAGTTCCTTGGCTGCCTCGGCATTGGCTGCAACTCCCCTGAGCTGATCACTTTCAATGCTTGCATCAGACATGGCTTCTTCTCTGGCTTATCAGTATTCACCCCCTTTTGGTCACAGTGGCTTCCTTAGAGTGTGTGGCTTCCCCTTTTTAACCTTCCGCCCCACTGGAGTTTTCTCCAGTGCCTTCCATTCACTGCCCCAGGTTCAAGCTGCTTCAGTTCTGGCCCCAAGCCTCCTTCAGTGGCTTAATCTGCTCAGTCATCACAGCAGTCTGTGAGTAGTCCAAAGGCATCTGATATGAAGCAGCTGATGAGGTCCTCCTTGCAAGTGCAGATGCAGTTAGGTTTTATTCCTTAAGTTCAGAGTTACTTCTCTGGAATCTTGTCCCCATTACCTAGGCTTCCTCCCTCAGGCCCCATGGACTTGTTCTATGCAGGTTGCAGTTATTCAACAATTAAGCAATTGACAGTCGCATTTAATTTTCATGTTGGCAGGGATAATGTACCTTTGGCTGCCTTGAAAATCTCCAAAGCTTTTCTTAAAGATGGTTTAAGTTGTGCCCTCCTGTTCAGGACACTGTGCCTATGTGGGATTTACCCTTTGTGCTGTATATCCTTGCAAGTCCTCCTTTTGAGTCTTCTGTTGCCTCTGATTTGAAGCTTTTATCTTGGAAGACGTTGTTCCTAGTGGCTGCTGTTCTGCGGAGCGTATGTCCGAAATACAAGCTTTCTGCTGATGTTCATCGTGTTTCACTGTTGCAGTCATGACTGTAGGGTTCTCCCCTGCCGGCAGGCAGCCCTTGTTCGGCCATAATCCCAAAGTCTGGGTCCAGCTTCGGCTGTTCAACCATGCTCCCTGACGTCAGAGCGCCAGGAGTACAAAGCAGACAGCCGACGCCATCTTCTCCAGTCTTTCTTGCCGTGCGGTGATAGCAGTTCGCATTTGCCTGTCGGCTGACTCCTGACGATTTTACCTGATAAACTTCATTCCGAAGACTACTTCTCCATTCAAAGCTAAGTACCCCGTTGGGGAAACTTTTTTCTTGCTCCACTCCGATGTCAGAAAAAGTTAATAATTGCATTTCATGTGGGAAGCAAATACCTCATAAGGATTTTCATTCTTACTGTATTCCTTGCTTAGGCCCTGACCACGACGTAGCTAGTTTTTTTTTTACCTGATAAACTTCATTCCGAAGACTACTTCTCCATTCAAAGCTAAGTACCCCGTTGGGGAAACTTTTTTCTTGCTCCACTCCGATGTCAGAAAAAGTTAATAATTGCATTTCATGTGGGAAGCAAATACCTCATAAGGATTTTCATTCTTACTGTATTCCTTGCTTAGGCCCTGACCACGACGTAGCTAGTTGTCGGTTTTGTGCTAGATTTAATCAACGTACAATTAAGCGAATGTACGATTTTGCTTTTCATTACTTCAGTAGACGCTTTAACTATAAAATGTCGTCTGATATGGTTTCGACTACCGGAGTTCACAAACGTTGCAAGGATAAAGACAGGCCTCCGAGGTCCAAATCTGATGACAGCACACAAGCGGAGCCAGCTTCAGGTTCGGCCGTCGTCAGTGAGGCGCTTTTGCAGCCCCTGTCGTCGGCCATTTCAGAACCGATGGCCGAAACGGACTCTCATGAGGAGCCAACCAGGCCTTTAAATATTTCTATTGCAGGACCTTCGGACAATGCTCCTTCGGATGGGTCCGGAGCCGCTGTGTAGGTACCGGCTTCCGAAGGGGTTTTCAGGCCTACTCAGCTCCTAATAAAGACAAAGCCAAAGGCAAAGACTCCTTCTAAATCAAAGACTGCAACTCAGGCCTCTTCTGAACTGGCTCCCAAGTCACAGAAACAGTTACTCAAGATGGCGGAGGATTTACTTACTATGATTAGAGGTTCACATCCCCCTCCAGATAAAAGGCCTAGGCAGGATGTTTATTATGATTCTTCTGATCAGGCCTCTGTTTCTTCTTCTGACAAGGAATATTCTTTCCCTCCTTATGAGGATTCTGATGCTGAAGATTCCATTCCTTCAGCTTCTCCCCCTGAGGATTTCTCTTTTGGGGAAACTTTGCATGAAATGAGGGAACATTTCCACTGGGAAGGACAGGAGTATTCGGAATCTAAGAAAAGACTAAGGGATTTTCTTCTTCTTCCCCAACATAGACCCCTGGCTATTCCTCCTGTTTTGGATATTGTGGATGATGCCTTTTCGGAGGCTAACTTAACCCCTGACTCCTTTCCTCCTGCTCCTGTTAAGCCTGACAGATATTGCAGGGTTCCTGATTCCCACCAGTTTTTATACAAGAACCCTTCTGCTGACCCTGAAACCATTTCTCAGGGCCCTAAGGGAGTTAAGGCCACTTCTGCCAAAAATCCCATTCCTACTGAAAAGGATTCTCGATCCTTAGAAAGATGGGGCAAAAAGGTTTACACTTCTGCTACTTTGTCTATTAAGGCTCTAAATTGTCAGTTTCATATGCTTAAATACCAGCATTTTCTTTTGTCTGTTTTAAAACAAAAACTTTCGTCCATTTCTGCCTGTGCAGATGATAAGGAATTGCATGACTTATTGCATGCAACTGAACAAGTTTGGAAGCATGGTTTACACTGTGGATTTGATGCCTTAGAGGCTTCTTGTAGGGCTGCGGCCTCTGGCACAGTCATTAGAAGGCATGCATGGCTAAAGGAACAAAATTTGCCTGAACAAGTTAAGGCTAAATTACTGGATGCTCCTGTTCAGCATAATGTTTTGTTTGGATCAAAAGCTGAAGAGGTGATTAAAAAGATGGAAGATAAGGCGAAATCCATGCAAACTGTTAAAGATTTCTTACAGGTACAGCCACCTAGATTTAGCAGGAATTGGCCTTCAAAAAATTGGTCCTTTCCCTTTTCAGACAGGCCTCAGAGGGGTAGATATAGACGCTCCAGAGGAAGACCTCAAACTCAAGCCTCTTATAGACCAAGACAGTGGACTGCTTCCACCCCTAGGGGAGGAGAGGACAGGTCACAAACTCAAAGGAAACAAACTCAATGACACCCGCTGTTGGGCTACAGGAACTTCTTGCCTGGAAGCCCCTCTCTGAGGAAAACTCTCTCTTTTTTATCAAAATTGGGTTTTGGATGTGATTTTTAAGAGGTTACAAATTCCATTTTCATACCTTGCCAAGGCCAAGCGGATGGCCAGACCTTCCAAAGCATCAATGGACGGAGGCCTTAAACCAGGTGGAAGCTCTTTTGGCTATGAATGCCATAGAACTGGTTCCACTTTCAGAGATGGGAAAAGGTTTTTACTCAAGGCTCTTTCTAGTCCCAAGGAAGCAAAACTCATGGAGACCCATACTGGATCTGTCGGTCTTGAACACCTTTCTAGAGATTCCAAAATTCAAGATGCTTACTCTACAACAGCTACTTCCAATGCTGTCCAAGGATTCATGGATGGTAACTTTGGATTTGAAGGAGGCATACTTACACATTTCCATCAGGCAGGATCGCAGAAAATACCTCAGGTTCAAAGCCGGATCGAGGCACTTTCAATTCTCTGCGCTGCCCTTTGGATTGTCTACAGCACCCTGGGTCCTCACCAAATGCCTGGCTCCAGTAGTAGCTTATTGCAGAATCAAGGGAATTCAAATTTACCCTTATCTGGACGATTGCTTAATTCAGGCAGACAGCAAGGATGTCTTACTCCAGCATCTGGAATTTGTACAAAACCTACTCAAGTTCCTGGGATTTTCTGTAAATATAAAAAAGTCAAATTTGACACCATCACAACACAACTTTTCTGGGGGCTCTCCTAAACACTACAACCCAGATGGCATTTCTGACATCCGAAAAACAATTACAGCTGGCTTCAACTTTCAAAACCTTGGCAACTTTAACTCAACTATCTGCAAGGAAATTCCTGCAGGCTTTGGGTTACATGGCCTCCTGCATCCTTCTCGTACCTTATGCAAGACTACACGTGAGGAAAATACAGTGGTACCTAAAAAGTGTATGGTCTCAGCATTGCCACGGTTTAGACATACTGATCTCCGTCCTTCCTTGCCTTCAAAAAGAATTTCTTTGGTGGTCCAGGGCATGTGCCCTAAATAAAGGGAAACCCTTCTGTCTGCCTCCTGCCACTCAGATTCTAACCACAGACGCCTCTGATTATGCTTGGGGAGCCCATTTTCAGGGCAACTGTCTGCAGGGCCTTTGGACAAAGGATCAGAAGCACCTGCATATCAATTTGAAGGAAACGTTAGCCGTTCAGAAAGCTCTATTGGCCTTCAGGAATCTTTTACAACCAGGACAACTACTAATACGGACAGACAACACCACAGTTATGTGGTACATAAACAAGCAAGGGGGTTTTCATTCCTACCCCCTTTGCAGACTAACCATGGATCCCTGGGACACAGCTCTAGCTTACAATCTAGATCTTCAAGCTCAGTTCCTACCAGGGAAACAAAACTTCCTGGCAGACAGTCTGAGCAGAAACCTTTCGGATCCACACGAATGGATGCTGGACACCAAAATATTCAGGATGATAACAGCAGTCTGGGGATGTCCTCACATACACCTCTTTGCATCCCATCTCAATCATCAACTACAGAATTTTTGCACCAGGACCTTCCACAGAAAAGCTTGGAAAGTGGATGCCCTGTCATTCAGTTGGAGGAACTTCTCGGGATATGCTTTTCTGCCTCTTCCTCTTCTTCCACGGGTCTTATTGAAGATAAAACAGGACAAGCCCAAGATGATAATCTTACTGGCTCCAAATTGGCCTCTGCAGTTTTGGTATCCAACGCTGAAAAACTTATGCCTGGAGCCCCCTTGGGTTTTACCTCAGTCTCCGAACCTTCTGTCCCAACATCAGGGTCAGGTTCTACACTCTCATGTCAGAACTCTCTGCCTGGCAGCCTGGTTATTCCAGGACCTTTGATTTCTTCTTTACTACCCAAGCAGGTTATGGATGTCATTTTAGAAGCCAGACATCCTAGCACTAGAAAATCTTATGCAGGAAAATGGAAAAGATTTTGTTCCTGTATGCAGGCTCAGGATTCTGATCCTCTTCTTCCTAACATTACTTTAATCTTACTTTACTTGTCAGACCACTTACATAAGGGTCTCTCTTTCTCTTCCATTAAGATACATGCCTCTGCTATTTCTGCTCATTATAATTCAGACCCTCCCATTTTTTCCCACCAGCTCATGAGACAGTTACTCAGGGGAGCTAAGAATTTAAGGCCTCCTAGATCTCCTCCCATTCCTGCTTGGGATCTCAACTATGTTTTGGAAAAACTAACCTTGCCTCCTTTTGAGCCTGCTGCTTCCTCTGACATCAAGTTCTTATCTTGGAAGACAGCTATTCTGTTAGCCTTAACCTCTGCCAGAAGGGTTTCAGAGTTACAAGCTCTTATGGCTGTGGAACCATATATTTTTCATCAAGACAGGGTATCTTTGAGGACTAATCCTACTTTTATGCCTAAGGTGGTTTCTAAAGTGGCTTTAAATCAAACTATCCACTTGCCAACCTTTTTCCCCACTCCTCAAAATAAAAGGGGAAAGGATCTTACATTCCTTGGATGTACACAGACAGCTATGTTTTTACCTGGACAGAACAAAGGACATCAGAAAATCAGAACAATTGTTTTTCTTATGCTTCAAGTTCCCAAGGTAAAGCCATTTCTAAACAGACCATTTCTAAATGGATTGCTCATGGAATCAGATTTTCTTATTCCCACCATGGAAAGCAAATCCCAGGGAGTATACGAACTCATTCCACCAGAGCTGCTGCCACTTCTGCAGCCTTCCTCAGAGGAGTTCCTACCAAAGACATTTTGGAAGCTGCAACTTGGAGTTCAGTGCATACTTTTTCTAAGCACTACAATCTACCTCTATACTCTAAGTCTAGGGCAGGCTTTGCCTCTGCAGTCTTGCAGGGCCTTTTAGCCGCCCCTTCTTCGTTGTCACCACCTCCCTTTCTTTCAGCTTTGGGATTCTACCCTACAGTCATGACTGCAACAGTGAAACACGATGAACATAGTACAGTTGTGTACACCTACCATAAATGTAGATGTTCGAGTGTCTTCACTGTTGCAGTCTGGGTTTCCCTCCCTCCTGTCCCCTCTTGTTTTTACCTTTGTGTAGTTCCTTTCTTCACCATTCTTCTGAGGTGTATTTGCAAAGGTTATGGGACCTTTTTCATTTTGGGACTCCTGACATCTGGGGCAAGAAAAACTGGAGAAGATGGCGTCGGCTGTCTGCTTTGTACTCCTGGTGCTTGACGTCAGGGAGCATGGTTGAACAGCCAATGCCGGACCCAGACTTTGGGATTCTGGCCGACCAAGGGCTGCCTGCCGGCAGGGGAGAACCTTACAGTCATGACTGCAACAGTGAAGACACTCGAACATCTACATTTATGGTAGGTGTACACAACTGTACTTTCTTCCATATCCTGCACATCTGTTTCTCCGTAAAAATTGGGGGTCTCTTCATACAGACCCTCCTTTGCTTCCATAGGTCGCTCCTGAAAATACTTGAACTAGTCTATTCACCTTCCAGTATTTTTTCCCAGTTTTTCTAACCAGGGCAAATACTTGTTGTCTTGTTTGGATGCACATAAATTGAGATTCTATTTGGACAGGGCAAAGTCTTCCCGAAATTCTGGCCAGTTTTTCCTTTTCATAGTCTACAGTAGGTAAATCTGTTTCTAAAGTTATGCTATCCAAGTGGCTATTAGATTGTATTTCCTTCATGTATACTCTGATAGGCAAGACCTTGCACTGCAAACTAAAAGATCATTACACTAGAGCTACGGCTACTTCCACTGATTTTTTTCTCCAGAGCATCTTTAGACGAGTACAGCTGCTGTGTAAAGCCTTTCCCAAGAGAGCCTTTTTAATTAGACCCCCCCCCCCCCCTCCATGGAAGGATCCTTCTCCTCCTTGGGATTTAATTATAATGCTTCAGACCTTGACACAACCTCCCTTTGAATCTTCAGCCAAAATGAAACAAAAATTTTTGTCCTGGAAAACCATTTTTCTGGTTGCTGTTACATCAGCTAGACAAGTTTCCGATCGCCTGGCTCTATTTTCTAAGCCGCCTTACGTGGTCTTTTCAAAAGACAGGGTATTCTTGCGAGCAAATCTCTTATTTTTGTTTAAGGTAATTTCTAAGTCTAATATAAATCATGCTATTAAACTACCAGTTTTCTTTTCAAATAAGGGAAAATATATGCTACACTATTTGGTTGTACATAAGCAACTTAAGTTTTATCTTCACAAAACCAAAGTTGTCAGGAAAGCTCACTAGCCATTTGTTTCATTTTTTTTCCTAACCGATTGGGCAAATCAGTATCCAAAGTTGCATTGTCCAGATGGTTAACTGAATGCATCTCCTTTGTTTATGATAAAATAAAGAGCTCATTCCATGAGGTATATCGCTGATTCTTCAGCCTTTTGGTCAAGGGCTTCCTTGGATGACGTGTGCAGCTGCAATTTGGACTAATTCTCACACTTTTGTTACTCAGTACAAATTACATTTGATTTCCAGGAACAGAGTGGCCTTTGGCTTTGCAATGTTGTTGTGTCTTTCTGCTTTTCCCGGTTAGGGGTCGCCACAGCGGAACTCCGGTCCGCTAATGATTGGCAGTAGATTTTTTACGTGCAGACTTGCCGGGCCTGACGCACAACCTTCAACGAAGGAACGCCCATTCACGCATGTCGCCACACAGAAGACGCTCTAACTGAGAATCGAACGGGGCAACGTCTTACTGTGAGGCGACAACGCTACCGCAGCACCACCACCGGAATATTCTTCCATGATGGCCTCTCAAGGTCACTGTAGCTGGGGACTCTGTCCCATCAGTGGAGGAATAAATAAAAAGGGCAACATCAGATAAAAGTCATGTACTCACCATGACGTTCCATTTGTGTTATCCATTTCAATTCTTCCTCAACTTCCTGCCCAACTGCCCCCTTCCTTTGCTTCTTGAAAGGTCTAAGAGTTGTACAGGAACCTCTTTTTCTTGTTTGGGCTCCAGATTCCTTTTTTCCTTTCTAACTTTAATTTGTGTGATAAGCTGTTCCTTTGTGTCTAGGGGCAGCAAAATTGGTCTGAGGTATGTTAGATTGGTGGGACATTATGTGTATAGGGAGGAGCTAGATAATTCTTGGATCTGATCTGGTAAAAATGTCAAGAGTCTCAGATTCAAGCCAATAAGTTGAAGAATGAAAATTGGCAACACATATGGAAAGTTATGGTGACAACTACATTTTTTCCTGTTTTTCTTTGTCAGCAATAATGACTACATATTGCATTGAAATAGTTTTTTTTTTTCGAATTGTGGGTAGGTTGATGGGTTAGTCAGGATATTTTATTATAGTTTGCAGTACTTGAGCTAGCATGAGGCGAACCATGTGATACACTGACGTTGAAAAGCTGGCCACCTGTCTGGAATAAATACTGATTTGATATAGTTTAAGAAAGATGAGATCTGTGCATATGGTCAAATGAGTGACTGAAAAAAATAGGCTTTTCCCACAGGTAATGACTACAAATAATATGCATTCTACATGTATGTTGCGCAGATTGAAAGAAACTTTGTCACTTAGGACCACATAGGTGCAGCCTAAACGAAATTACAAATGTCCGCTCACTAGAGAACTGCAGTGCAAATAACAGATACAGCGGTATCGGACAATAACATAAGAAAATAACACTTATGACATGCAAGAGGTAGTTCACATTACAAAAACACTCGATACCCATTATCCAATGATAAACACCCACCACCAAACCCCTTCACCGTTTAGATAGAGAATAAATAGAGACTAGTTAATAGCAGCTGTTTAGCTACCATATTGCACTTGTTAACCTTAGACATGACTCAGTATAGTCATATTATTGCATAATAGTAATGTTGGCAGTAATTGTTCAGAGCCACAGAAGGCTTCGATTCATCAGGTATGATGGTTGGTATCCGAGTTAATAACTGATGTGAGAGTGTTCAATCTCGCCGTTTGTTCTTACACATGGGTTCGGAGCCGATCCTCGGCTCCGTGTCGGCCGCTTGCAAGCTCTGCATCGAGAAGAAGCTCGAGATCGCCTAATACCCACAATCCCTCTCTGCCTTTACCTCAGATCTAGTTTGCCGCTGCAGCGTTCGCATCACTGGGTCGAGCTCGAGCACCTAAGATAAGATTAAGAATTTATTCTTGTATTTTTCTTGGTACTTTTATTATAAAAAGTTGTTTAGTGATATATTGTGTGTGTGTGGTAAGTTTGAGGGATACTCGGTTCCGTTAAGTTTATTAAAACTTATTTAGAGTTTTCCTCGGGGCCTACCACCCCTTACTTGATTTGACAACCGGATTGACTAACCTTACTGGATTCGACAATTTCACCGGACTTGACTTCTTTACTGGATTTGACCTTTCATTTTTTATTAGTGACATGTCTGAAAAGGCTAAATCGGGGTTTAAGCGTTGCCAATGTGGGCAAAAGATGTCAGTAACTGACAATCATAGTTCCTGCGTCTACTGTCTTGGCCCTCTCCATCTGCAAGAAGACTGCTCTATTTGTCATTCTTTCAGTGGGAGGGTCATGACAGATAGGCGCAGGAAACTAATGGATAGAGGTTTGTTAAAACCTTCCTTTCAAGAGGCTCTGGATGCTTCTGACCAGGCATCCAAATCCTCGAAGGAATCGAAGACATCGGAGTCCAAGTCATCGGCTCCGAGCTCTTCAACTAAAGTTAGATCACCGGTTCCACAGACTTCGGGGCCGAGTGTTCAACTGTTGTCAGTTTCCGAGCCTCGAGTCTTGGAACCGGTGATGGAGCTCCCTCCCCCGACACTGTTGAGGTCGGCTCCGTCTTCGATTCCTTCGACCCGTTCTTCTAGGCCCCTCTCCGACACCGATGTTGACCGTGTGGTGCAGAAATTATTGGAGCATACGGCCTTATCCAAACTTATCTCGGTTTCCACCCAATTGGTGTCGAAACTTGAAGGCCTTCCATTATCTCCATCCATTCCTCCTCCGAGACCTGTCCAGTCTTTGGAGCCGGAAGAGGTTGATCTACTGATTGTGGAGCCATCGGTGCCAGAACCGTCCTTTTCTCGGTCGGCTCTGTTCACCTCGACTCCGTCGGATCCGGTACCGGAGTCTCGGAGCCGAAGATCCATCCTTGGTTCCGGGGCCGAGAGTCGAACCGATGTTTCGGTTCCGACTCTTCCTCTCGGGGCCTCGGCTCGGATCGATTCGGCTCCGTCCTCGGGGTCGGTGCCTTCGGTGCCTGTTTCGGGGATTCTTCCCATTTCTTCGGAACTGGGAGATACCTCGACTCGGGACCCGGGGGCCTTCGATCTCATGAGGAAGGTGTTGTCTACCCAGACAACCACATCAGTAGAAGCAGCCTCTCCTCCCCATAAAGGACCGTTATCTTCCTCTGCACCAACGGCCACATCCAAGCGTCGAGCACCGGTGTCTCAGCCACCCCTGCGGGGTGCCCCTCTTCCTCGGAGGCTTCTTCGGATGCCCCCCCCCCGAAGAAGTTCCTAGGAAAAGATTGTGTAAGAGGAGACACTTAGATTCTCCACAAGAATCTTTGACATCCGATACTGACTTGGATGAGTCAGAAGGGTCCCCAAAGTCACCTTCAGAAGATGTCTCCTTTTCTGACATCTTGGAGATCCTAAAACAGAGAGGTGATTGGCAGTCCCTTCCCCCTTCTGAGGATGAGTCAGTCTTGCTGAAGGCATTCGGTGCTCGCCCTTCCTCCTCCTGGGTCACTCCGCCTTTCGATGAGTTAATGGAGCTGATTGCTCGAAGGGCGTGGGAGACACCTGACACGGTGGAACCAGTCCCTAGGAAGCCTAATAAGTACATCACTGCACCCCAAGATAAGGCTTACCGCACTAAGGGAGTTCCAGTAGACGCCATGGTGGTGGCAGCGGCCACGAAAAAGGAGATGTCGGAATCTTCCTCATCTGTCCATCCGCCTAACAAAGATTCCAGGACTATGGACAGATACGGGAAGCGCATTTTTAGTTCAGCGGCCTTTTCTATGCGATCCCTGAACTATTTGACCCATTTTACACGTCTACAGAGGGATCTAATCAAAGAGCTGGGAGATACCCTCCAGGGTACTACAGATGCGGCTGTCTCAGAGAAAGTTACAGCACATCTCAATACCCTTACATCCATTGTTAACTCATCCATGAGGCTGATATCATACGCAGCCGAAGGATCGAGTAGGGCAGCAGCTTCAGCGATTGCTCTTCGCAGACAATCCTGGATGCGCTTATGTTCATTTGCGGAAGCCTTCAAGTCTTCCTTTACTAACGCCCCATTTGATGGTGCCACTCTCTTTGGCCCCAAAGTAAAGGAGACCCTTACCCGGTGTGAACAGGAGGGAAAGACTCTCTGCTGTCGGAGTCCGTTTTTCCACCCCATCCAGACCGTACCCCAAAGGGCAACGCGGTGGAAAAATGTGGTTTCGAAAACCCCAAGGATCTTTCCCAGGCACACAGGGTGATGCCCCCTCTAGAGGCAGAGGAGGGGGCAGAGGTGGAAGACGCCGCCCTGGCGGCAGAGGGGGTCCGCAAAACCAAGGTGACAGGGATACACCCCCTGGAAAACCCTTCCAGCACTCCTGAGAGGAGGCCCGACTGTCCTGCTCTGGAGGCAGTCGGGGGTCGCTTAGCTTTATACCCTCAGGCCTGGCAAAATCTCACTACAGACAACTGGGTAAAAAGCGTGGTTACCAGAGGTTACAAAATACCCTTTCTATCCACTCCCATTCCAAAGAAAAGACTCCCAGATGTGCCGCCCCATCTGCGAGACCCAGCAGCTATAGAAATTTCAAAGCTGCTAGAAAGAGTCATCCAACCAGTCCCAGCGGACCAAATAGGATTCGGAACTTACTCAAGGTTCTTTTTAGTTCCAAAGAAGACAGGGGACTGGAGGCCGATTCTGGACCTAAGCAACCTCAACACCTTTGTCAAGAAAGAAAAGTTCCGAATGGTCACGCTTCAATCGATCCTTCCATTCTTACAGAAGGACGACTGGATGTGCTCAATAGATCTGAAGGACGCATACTACCACATCAAAATGGCCAGAGCGTCCAGGGATCATTTGCGCTTCCGGCTGGGAGCCAGTCACTATCAGTTTCGAGCCCTGCCCTTTGGTCTGACCTCAGCCCCCAGGGTTTTCACCAAATGCATGGCAGTGGTAGCGTCTCATCTGAGACGCCTAGGATTCCAAGTGTTTCCGTATCTGGACGACTGGCTCCTTTCTGCCACCACCCGGCGTCAACTGATACAGGCCAGGGATTACACTCTACAACTTTGTGTTCTCCTCGGAATTTCCGTAAATTTCGAAAAATCTTTACTGCAGCCATCACAGCATATCTTATTCATAGGAGCGGAATTAGATACGCATCATTTAATTCTAAGGCTTCCTCCAGAAAGGATAGTCTCACAACAAAGCCACATTTCTCTCCTGCTGTCATCCAAAAAATCCCCAGCAAAGCTGGTTCTGAAGGTCTTTGGTCTCATGGCAGCTTCTCTCATTGCGATACCATTGGGAAGACTGCACATGAGAGTTCTACAATGGCTACTGTTTGCACAATGGTCGTTCCAACAGCTACCTCTGACATACGAAATTCTGATTACAAACACATGCAAATCACACCTAACCTGGTGGCTTCAGACTTGCAACCTTTCCAGCGGAAGACCATTCGTGCTACCCACGCCGACAGCGACGATAACCACGGACGCTTCCCTGATAGGGTGGGGGGGCATCTTTCAGGGACAGACAGTCCAAGGCGAATGGACCAATTTGGAGTACAATCTGCACATCAATGTTCTGGAGTTGAGGGCAGTGTTTTTAGCGTTGCAACACTTTGCTCCCCTTCTTCCTCTTGGGACTATTGCAGTTCAGACAGACATGTCTGTAGTCTGGTACATAAACAAGCAAGGGGGAACCAGGTCTTATCAGCTATGCAGAGAGGCCATGAGAATTTGGCAATGGGCGGAGTCCACGGGTCGCTTTCTGATCGCAATGCACATCCCGGGGTCATCCAACGTCATAGCCGACAGGCTGAGCAGAGCAATCCTGTTGCCTCACGAGTGGTCCCTCAAACAGTCAATTGCGAAGACGATTTTTCACAAGTGGGGCCAGCCGTCCTGCGATCTTTTTGCGTCTCCAGTGAACGCCAAATGCAGGAGCTACTTTGCCCTATTACCCCCTCCAGGGGAAGTCCCCAGGGACGCGCTGGTGCACGATTGGCCCCCGGGTCTCCTGTACGCTTTTCCTCCCTTTCCCCTGATTGCAAAGTTTCTGCAGAAAGCCAACAACCTTCAAAGGACAATAATCCTCATTGCCCCATTCTGGCCTCGTCAAATTTGGTTCCCCTTTCTATTGCAACACCGCATTTGGGGACCTTGGATTCTGGACCCAGAGCCAGATCTACTGACTCACTCGTCAGGAGTTCCTCACCCATCTCTTGAATCACTCCATCTAGCAGCTTGGCTGCTCCGCTTCCCTTTCTAGCCAGGTCTGATTCTCTTACACCGGCAGTTCAGAATATATTAGTGGCTTCTCATAAAGCTTCCACTACAAAGACCTACACCAGTAAATGGAAACATTTCATTTTCTGGGCGAATTCTCATCATTTGGACCCTGTTATAGCTCCGTTAAACAAGATCTTAGAGTTCTTAACAGAATTGTTCCATGAAGGAGCTTCTCCTGCCACTTTAAGAGTGCAATTGGCTGCCATTTCCAACTTTCATGTGGAAGAATGTGGGGCACCTGTTATGGCTCTCAGACTTTGTAAGGCCTTTTAAAAGGATCTTTTCATATTAGACCACCAGTTAGAACTCCTACATCACCTTGGAATCTGAACCTCTTACTTTCTAATTTGATGTTGCCCCCTTTTGAGCCAGCCTCCGTTTGCCCATTGAAATTTTTATCGTGGAAGACTCTTTTCTTGGTAGCCATTACATCCGCTAGGCGAGTGTCTGAGCTTCAGGCTCTGTCTATTAAACACCCTTATTTGATTTTCCACTCTGACAGAGTATCTCTTCGCACTAATCCATCCTTTCTCCCCAAAGTTTGCTCTACCAATAACATTAATCAGTCCATTGAATTGCCCACCTTTTTCAAAAATCACACTAATAAGTTAGAGTATATGTTGCACAAATTGGATGTCCATAGACAACTCAGGTTTTATTTGGATAGAACAAAGGATCACAGGAAATCTGATCAACTGTTTGTAGCTTTTGCTGACAGCAGGAAAGGTGTAGCTGTTACTAAACGAACTCTTTCCAAATGGCTAACTGATTGTATCATATACGTTTATGAGTCTTCAAATCAAACCTTATCTGTCAAACCTAAAGGACATTCTACAAGATCAGTGTCTACATCCTTGGCTCACGCAGCTCGCCTACCATTAGACACGATCTGTGCAGCTGCTACTTGGGCTAAACCGCATACATTTATCTCTCATTACAAAGTGGACAGGGTTTCTAGGGATAGGGCAACCTTTGGTTCCACTGTGCTCAAGAACGTTCTCCCGTGAGTTCCTCAGGAACATGGAGCTAGGGACGCTACCCATGTGTAAGAACAAACGGCGAGATTGAACACTCACATATAGAAGTTATGTCCTTACCATAACGTTCCATGTGGAGTGTTCATCTCGCCTTTGTTCTTACATTCCCACCCTCCCACCCTCAAGAAGAACGTTCAATTTGGTGCCTGGTCTGGAGTATTCTCCTTCTGCATTTGCAGTGGTTGTATTTGTATGATGCACATGTGTGTGTGTGTGTGTGTGTGTGTGTGTGTGTGTGTGTGTGTGTATATATATATATATATATTATATATATATATATATATATATATATATATATATATATATATAGTTGATTTCTTCATTGTGTAAATTTTGGTATGAGTGTGCTCTCTCTGGCTGCTGGTTTGCTTGCAAACTAGATCTGAGGTAAAGGCAGAGAGGGATTGTGGGTATTAGGTGATCTCGAGCTTCTTCTCGATGCAGAGCTTGCAAGCGGCCGACACGGAGCCGAGGATCGGCTCCGAACCCATGTGTAAGAACAAAGGCGAGATGAACACTCCACATGGAACGTTATGGTAAGGACATAACTTCTATTTACAGCTGTAGGATACAAGCAGTTCCTGAATCTGGTAGTCCTACAGCAGAAGCTGCGGTACCTCCTTCCAGATGCCAGTTGCGAGAACCAGTTGTGGGCTGGATGTGTCAAATCGGCTAGTATTTTGTATGTTCGTTCTTGCTCTTGTAAAGAAAAGCTCCTGAATAGAAAGGAGGTTTGTGCCCAAGATTCTCAGCCACCCTCACCACTCTCTGTAATTTCTTCTCGGCAGCTCTGCAGTTGTCGAATCATGCTATGAAGTTGCTAGTGAGGATGCTCATGGTAGCTCCCCTGTAAAAAGTGGTAAGAGCAGACAGTGTGAGCCTGGCCTTTTTGAGCTTTCTCAGGAGTTGAAGCCTCAGTTAAGCCTTCTTGACTATATGGGTGGTATTAACAGTCCAGGAGGGGTCATCTGAGATGTGATGGCCCAGGAACTTGGTTGTTTTGACTTTCTCTACTACCTCTCCTTTGATAGTGAGAGGTTGGTGAACTGTTGCCTTTCTCCTGAAGTCCATAATTATTTCTTTGGTATTTATGTTCAGGTCCAGATTGTTCCTGTCACACCAGGCAGTCTGTGTTCACCTCATCCTTGTAGTTATGTTCATCTCCACCACTAATGTGACCCATGACACTGGTGTCATCAGTGAATTTTATAATATGATTTGAGTTGTGTTTTGCAGTACAGTTGTGTGAGGAGGATGAAGAGCAAGGGGCTGAGCACACAACCTTCGGGAATGTCAGTATTCAGGACTATGCTTCGAGAGGTGGCGTTTCCAGTGCATGTCCATTGGGGTCAACCAATCAAAGTCAAAAGTCCAGTTATAGGTGCTTGTTTATCCTGAGTTTCACAAGCTTATGCACCAGTTGCATCTGTATCGCAGTGCTGAACGCAGAACTGGAGACTGTACTACAGCCCTACTTAGTTGTTCCTCCCTTCTAGGTCTTTTAGTGGAAGGTGAAGTGCGGATATCGCATCCCACAGTCTATTTGCTGGTAGGCAAACTGGAGTGGATCGAAGGATTTGAGTAGACCTGCAGATAATGTTTCTTCACAATCCTCTCAAAGAACTTCATGACATTTGAGGTTAAAGTGACTGGTCTGAAGTCACTGAGGCAGGTAGGGTTGGGTTTTTTGGAAGTGGGACAATACTTGTTTCCTTGAAACATGATACTTTCTCCATAGCAAGGGATGGGTTGAAGATGTCTGTCAGTACCAGAAGTAACTGATCAGCACACTCCTTCAACACTTTGCCAGGTATGTTATCTAGTCCAGCAGCCTTCCTAGGAGTCACCTTCTTGAGATGGTGTCTCACCTCCTCGGAGTTTAAGGTGAAGGCACAGTCCTCTTTGTCAGTTTGTTTTAGAAGGTGTGATTTTGGTGGTGGTCTCAAATCTGACAAAGGAGTTCGGTTCATTAGGAATTCCAAGCTGTCATCACATTGGGGTGTTGCGGTCTTAGTCTGTGACCTGCTGTATCCCCTGCCATAGGCTTCTTGTGTCCATTATGTCTTGGAAGTGGATCTGAATTTTCCTCCCATGCTCCCTCTTTGATGCCCTTTTTCAGATTTGAACTGGCTGTCTTTAACCTTTCTGTGTCATTTGCCCTGAAGGTGTTAGTGTTTCTTTCCCTAAGTAGCTTGTAGACATTCCTGGTGAGCCAAGATATACCAAGAGGCAAGATGAGAGATGGATATACAAACAATTCTTCAGAAAGTGTGCGTGTGTATGTGTGTGTGTGTGTGTGTGTGTGTGTGTGTGTGTGTGTGTGTGTGTGTGTGTGTGTTGTATATAAACAACTGCTGTAACTAATCTTTAATCTTCAAAGTTCTACCCACCATAATGTTCCATCTGTGTTTCCCATTAACTGAGACCTACTAGCACATAAAGACTGAAATTGGATATACAGACACCAAATTCAAGATAGTGCATATAGCCTATTAATTGGTACACAAGACACAAGTAATAAAGTTGTTTGGAACACAGTTTTCAGTAGCAAGTAGATGGGTAGATTTGTACCCTGGCTAATTGCACCTGTATTTTTTTTTAAACACCTTTATTAAAATATAACGCAAGATATAGCACAAATGCATTAATAGAAAACAAACCATATTAACATTTTTCCAGTTGCACATTTTATACATTAAGTTCTCTCTCTAACAACTTTCAGTCCAACATTACATAAACCTTCCCTTAAACCTCACTTCTGAATATTTTTCTGCATATTATTCCCACAAATTCCATCAATTTCTATGCAATTTGTTCCTTTCCTATTCTAAAGATCCCTCTTCCAGTTATTTTATTTTACAATGTTCAATAATTCAAATACAGTTGGGTCAGATTTTGATTCCCTTTTTTTTTTGCAGCCAATAGATTCAAGCGTAATAAGGCCTTACTGTGTATAGCCATTTCCGATCCTGTGTCCCAGCTCAAAAGAACCATTTCCTTCATTACACCTATTTGCACAGCCGACCTTTAGGTCCGTTTTTTTTTTTTTTTTTTTAAGTAGATGTACTTTGTGTGTATGTTTGTATAATGTGTGTGTAAAATTTTGTATTTTGTTTTAAAATGCACACACGGGGGGGGGGGGGGTCCTGATTTGCATTTAGTGTTGGACTTTGGTTTCCTTGATAGCCCTCTGTTACGGTGACTTGGTACAGTGAGAGAGAAATTCTGCACAATTGAAAGAGTATCAGATAGATTAATTTTGAGACTATTTTATGGTATTTTTCTGCTCGTCTGCTAGCTCTTCTGTTAACATGAAAACAATTGCTAAATGTATGAAGAATAAGAATTTATTTTCTACTTTTGTTTTCATTTTCCTAGAAAATTCCAGAATCGAACTAATGGCGGCGTTATGATTAGTGGTAAGAAATCAAATTCAAATATAGTCTTGTTGTGAGCCTGAAGGTGTTTCTTAAAAACAGAGAAAGTGTCCATTATGGAAGCATACCTTTGTGTGTATGCTTTTTGCCCGCATTTCACCTTCATCTTTTATGCTTTCATCTTTTATGCTTTCATTTTTTGTCTAGACATATTGTTTGACAATTCTGTGGGATGTGTGCCACATATTCTAGCAGTAGCTCAGCAGTTTGGCTCTGAGCAACAGAAAGATGGAGCCCCTCCTAATATACAGGTGAATGGGGGATTTAGTTATCGACCCTGGTACTGAAGAAGCCAGGCAGGGAGGAGTAGTAGTCAAAGGGTGTGGCCCATTTAGGGCTCTCAGTGAATAAGGGCAGGGTTTGCATTGTACTTTCTTGACTTTAAGAGCTTGCTTAATGTCTTTCTTGCTTTTATTTTGTTTGGTACTGTATTGATAGTTTTTTTTTTTTTTTTTTTGCTGCTTGATCTGACTATAAATGACGTAACAAATTTGGATGGACAAATATTTAAGCAGCAAGCAGTTGCTAGAAAATAACTATTCATGGAGCTGCCTTTTTCCTTACACCCATAGGATGACACCATTTTGCCAAGAGTTTCAAGTTTAATACAAGAAGAGGTGAGAAGGCGTTGGAGGAGAGCTGCTTTATTGAATGTCTTTTTGCCTTTAGTGGTTTGCCTTGTCACATTGCCTGCTCTGAAGACATGACTTTCCAGATTAGGCATATTGAAAATTAATCTTTTGTTAACGTGACTGTCAAACTGCGTATAAGAATGTTTGTCCTGAAAGACTGACATTTTCATATATATATATATATATATATATATCTATATATATCTATATATATCTATATATATCTATATATATCTATATATATATATAGATATATATATAGATATATATATAGATATATATATAGATATATATATAGATATATAAAATACCTTCTGACAAAATTGCATACACTCAGCATAATTTTTCTGACTGATTCTTTCATATTGGTGTCTTTGTATCTGATACTTGCCATCCCTGGCCCTTTGAGAACTGTCCTCCTTCCTTTTGACATTGATGCATTGAAGTCTTGTCATTTTTTTTTCAGTTTGAATTGCATTAGTTGCTCTAAATGGCAAGCTGACCACATTAGTCTAGAAATGTTGCATTACTGCTTTCCCTGGCATTGAGTCTCTGCTTCCACGAGTGGTTTTACAGAGCATTTGATGTCCTCCGATATCACGGTTACACAGTAGGGATCGCCTGCCAAGTTAAGCCCAGTATGCCAAAGCCTTTAGATCGTGCATGTACTGTATGTCACTTGTATGCTCCCCATACAAGACATAGGGCATAAAGGTGATGTACGGACAATTACCTAGAACTACTTTGCCACCAGTCTCAGCTCCATCATCACTTGTTGGTCTGTAAGTCCTTTTGTTGTGCTGAATACCTAGCCATCAGATAAGTGCCCTATTGGGGTATTTTTTTATTTGATCTTGTTTACCTTTTAGTTAGTTTGTCATCCAAGAAGAGAGGTCAGTGTGGGAGACAGATTCCACATAAGTATCATCATGAAAAGTCTTCCCATAACCATACATTCTGTAGTATTTGCAAAGTATTTGTCCCAAAAACTCTTAGTTGTTCATCTTCCCTGGCCGTCTATCTTGAGAACAAGAGGCTTAAATTGTTAGACCAAGGTAGCATAGTGAATTTTCCTAACATCAAGATCCCTTAAGCAAGAATAAGGCCAAAAAACTTTTGCTAGATTCTTTGGTTGTCCAACCTCCACCGGACGTCCCAATTAAAGAGGGTGAAAGCTCTGTAAGCCATCTGGTGTCTACATCAGATTCCTCTGCTGCGACCCTATCACAGGCTGGTATTTATCAATCTTTCAGCTCATCCTTTGAGACTTTGCAGATGTCGTGGGGGATCTGCGATTGATCATCTTAGAAGGGCCGTAGAGGCATTCTGCAGATTTTTGTCAGGGAATAGGTTCAGGGTACTCTTACTGAGTTTCATCAATGGTTGGAAACGCCAGTGTTTCAGAGCGGATGTCTCTGCTAAGAAAAAGCAGAAGACTAGGCATATTTCTGTACACCTTAAGGATCCTTAAACAGGATGGCAAGAGTGTACTCTGGGTCTGTTCAGTGCTTTAATGGCCCTGAAGCCACCTTAAGGGGTTTCTGTGCCTATCCCCCTTGGACTTGTACTCCTTTCAAGTGAGCTAGGGAACCTGATTACTCGGATGAAAATTCAGATTCTGATGAGTCTCTGTCCTACTCTTCTCAGAGGCTTTTGCCTTTGGCTTGTGGCTCTGATAAAGAAGAGTCTGTAAATCCTGAGTCTTTTAAGAAATTGTCTTTTGGAGACACTATAGCCAGAATAATGGAATACTTTAAGTGAGATTCTGCTCAAGTATCTAATATCCAGAAAAGGTGGTATGAGCTGCTTCAGCTAGATACTCCTAAACCACCTGCAGTGCCTCCTGTATTGGCTGCTTTGTTAGACACCTTTATAGCTGCTTCTAAATCTCCTGATGATGATAGTGTTTCACTGTTGCATTTATCACATTTGGGTTATCTGCCTGCATGTAGCCCTCAGCTGGCCTGAATACCAGTGTCTTTGGATTTCTGAGTCGGTTGCTGTCGCTTCTTCCATGATGTCAGGTCGTCAGGGGTATAAAACATGCAGCTGATGCCATTGCATCGGTCTTTCTTGCCGTACAGTGCCTGAAGCAGAAGCAGTTCACAAGTGCCGGTTGGCCGACTCCTGAAATTTTCAAGTTTCAGACCTGAAGTCTTCAAAAAAGATAAGTACCCTGTTGGGGGGGGGGGGGGGGTCCTTTTTTCTTGCTCTAAACGATGTCAGAAAAAATTAACAGCGGTCTTGCCTGTGGGAAGCAAATACCTCATAGAGATTTTCATTCTTACTGCTTCACCTGTTTAGGCCCAGACCACGACGTCCCTCTGTCGGTTTTGTGCCTTGTTCAACGCCCGAACTTTTAGTCGGGCTATTTTTGTAGCTAAATACTTTCGTTCTCTATCTCCGTACTCTGAAATGGCTTCGTTAAGCCATCCGACTACTGATCTTATGAAAAAACGTAAAAATAAAGACAGAGACAGACTGCATAGGTCCAAAACTGCCGACGATGCTTCCGATAAGCTAGTCGCCAGTCCACTGGTACTCAGTGAGGCACTTTCACAGCCCCTGATACCCGGTACTACCGATTCGCAGGCCTCTACAGAGACCCATTCGGAGTCCGGTATGCCGTGAGATGCTTTTTCAACCATGGAACCTGCTGATGTCTCTACCTTGGATGGGTCCAGAGCCGCTGTGCAGGCACCGGCTTCTGAGGTTGTATTCAGGCCTACAGACTTTCATATTAAACCGACGGCATTGTTTCCAGCTAGAAGTACCGAATTCCTCAGGCCTAAAACTTGCACTACACCTAGAAATCCGACCGCAGACTCAGGCCCATATGCCTGAAAAACAGACTTAGAATGGCTAAAGACCTTATTACCTTAATTAGGGGGAAGCCAGCCTTCCCCCTCTGAGATCTAGAACCGATTTTCTTTGATTCTTCTGATCAGGAGTCTGTCTGATATCTCTGCTCCTTCTGATTACCAGGATTTGCCCTTATCTACTTATGAGGATTCTGATGCAGAGGATTCCATTCCCTCTGCTTTCCCTCCAGAAGATTTTTCTTTTGGTGAAACTTTGCATACCTTTAGGGAGCATTTTATCTGGGAAAACTAGGACTATTCAGAGTCCAAAAATAGACTTGGAATTCTTACTCCTGCCTCAACACAGGCGTCTAGCTATCCCTCCTGTTCTGGCTGTTGTAGATGTTTTCTTGGAATCTAGCCTTACCCCAGACACTTTGCCTCCAGCTCCCAGAAAATCTGACTGGTACTAAAGAGTACATGACTCTCAAGTTCCTCTTCAAGAATTCTACTGCGGATCCAGAGACCATTTCCCAAGGACAAAAGGGTATTAAGACTACTACTGTTAAAAATCCTACCCCTTCTAATAGAGATTCTAGAGCCTTAGACAGATGGGGTAAGAAGGTATACACTTCTGCTACTTTGGCCATTAGGGCTTTAAATTGCCAGTTCCATATGTTAAAGTATCAGCAGCATATTATGGGACTACTTAAAAAGAAAATGATGTTGATTCCTGACTGTGTCGAAGAGAAAGACTTTCAAGATTTAATGCATTCTGCTGAACAAGTTGGTAAACATACTTTGGAATGTGGTTTTGATGCTTTAGAAGCATCTTGCAGGGCTGCTGTCACTGGGTTTGTACTTAAAAGGTATGCTTGGCTTAAGGAACAAAACTTGCCAGATAATGTTAAAGCTAAATTACTGGATGCACCCTTAAACCAAGGCCGCCTTTTTGGCAACAAAGCAGAAGTCCTCAAAAGGATGGAGGAAAAAGCTAAATCTATGCAAACTGTTAAAGATTTCCTACAAGTACAGCTTCTCAGATTCAGTAGGCATTGGCCTTCAAAGAACTTGTCCTTTCCTTTCCCTTCCAGGCCTTCAGTCCAAACTCAGGAACAACAGACCACCAAGACTTCAGTCTCAGGCTGCACACAGATATAAGCAGTGGGAAGCTCCCACGTTCAAAGCAGGGAGTAGTAAGTCGCCCCCCTATGGAAAAATGGCACATTGACTTAACTTTAACCCTTCCAAGTCTTGCTCAGCTACTTGCCCCCCTTAGGAGGAAAGCTTGCCCTGCATGCAAAAACCTGGGAACTCATTACCCAGGACAAATTGGTTTTGAACATAGTTTCCCGAGGATACAGATTCCACTTCCACACACTGCCAACCCCAAGTTGTTGCCCAGACCTCCCCCTAAATCAGTGGGCGGAGGCCCAACAGCAGGTTCTCTCTTTTCTCAGTATCAGGGCTATTCAACCTGTCCCAGCAGAACAAAGGGGACAAGGTTTTTTATTCAAGACTTTCTGCTACCCAGAAAAGAAAACTCCTGGCATCCTATCCTGGACCTCTCTATTCTCAACACTTTTCTGGTGGTTCCAAAATTCAAAATGCCAACTCTTCAACAGCTTTTTCCTATGCTAGCCAAGGATGCCTGGCTGGCAACCCTAGACTTAAAGGAAGTTTTACCTGCACATCCCAATAAGAGCATCCTGCAGACAATACCTACGTTTCAGGGCAGGCTCCATGCACTTTCAGTTCTCTGTACTTCCCTTTGGCTTATCTACTGCGCCCAGGGTGTTCACAAAGTGTCTAGCTCCAGCCATTGCATTTTGAAGGCTGAGAAAAATTCAAATTTACCCATACTTGGACGATTGTCTGATTCATGCAGAAAGCCAGGACTTGCTATTGCAACAACTGGCATTTGTAAGGAAACTTCTAACCTCACTGGGGTACTCCACCAACGAAATGAAATCACACCTAGTACCCTGCCAACAGATTGTATTCCTGTGAGCAAGCTTGAACACACCTTCCCAGATGGCATTCCTCAGTTCGGTGAAACAAGTTTATTTGCCAACCTACTTCAAACTATTGGCCACAAAACCCCAGCTATCTGCAAGGAAAATACTGCAAGCTCTGGGGTTCATGGCCTCTTGCATCCTGCTAATTCCATATGCAAGACTGCATATGAGGAAACTCCAATGGTATCTAAAAAGTGTATGGTGTCAACATTCTCAGGACCCGGAAACAATGATTCCTATCATTCCTTGTATAAGGACAGAGTTCCTTTGGTGGGCAGAGGGCCTGCTACCACAGTAAGGGACTCCCTTTCACTCTACCCCCTGCCACCCAAACGCTAACAGACTATGCATGGGGGGCTCACATGGCAGGGCAGTGCATTCAGGGCAAATGGAACCCGAGACAGATGCATCTGCTTATCAATCAAAATGAAATGCTAGCTGTACAGAACGCTCTGATGGCCTTCAAAAAACTTATTCTTCCAGGACAATTATTGGGAAAGACAGACAACACCACAGTTATGGGGTACATAAACAAGCAGGGGGGGACCCCACTCCTACCCGCTCTGCACACTAGCCATGGCTCTGTGGAACACAGCCATGAGCTACCAAGTGCACCTACAAGCTCAATTCTTGCCAGGCAAATTAAATTCACTGGCAGACCTCTCATGGACCCACGAATGAAAACTGAAACCCAAAATATTCAACCTCTTGAGGAACAAATGGGGGACTCCAGAGGTAGACCTGTTTGCCTCCTCTCAGAACTACCAGTTGAACAAATTCTGCACCAGAACGCACCACAGTCAAGCTTGGAAAGTGGATGCCCTGTCCTTTACCTGGGAAAGCCTCTCGGTTTATGCCTTTCCCCCCTCTGCCTCTCCTCTCGAAGGTTCTACTAAAGATCAAACAGGACAAACCAAGGACAACACTGATTGCACTGGACTTGCCACGCCAGCACTGGTACCCCCTCATGTGCAGTCTGATACTCTACAACCATGGCACCTGCCTCAGACCCCTTCTCTGCTGTCCCCAGCAGGCGGGTTAGATTCTGCACCCTCTGCTTCAAACCCTGAACCTTGCAGCCTGGCTAATTCCATGAGCTCTCCTCTAGCATCCTTCAGTAGGCAGGTACTGGATGCCATTCTGAAGGCAAGGAGGCCTAGTACCAGAGAATTCTATGCTGAAAAGTGGAAAAGATACTGCTCCTGGCGCCAGGCTCAGGAGATGGGCACAACAGTGCCCAGCTTACCTCATATTCTAGATTTAACAGAAATGCTCCACAAAGGCCTGTTCTTCTCGTCAATTAAGATTCATATCTCTGCCTTTTCAGCACGTTATAATACTGAGCCCACCCCTCTTCTCTCACTCCTTGCTGAAACAATTTCTTAGAGGGGCCAAAAATGTAAGACCCCCCCCCGGGAGAGCTCCCACTCCAGCCTGGGACCTTAACTTTATATTGGAAAAGCTCAGTCTTCCCACTCCCTTTGAGCCAGCTGCTACAACAGAGTTGAAATTCCTTTCTTGGAAAACGGCCTTACTTCTAGCCCATCACTTCAGCAAGAAGAGTGTCTGAATTACAGGCCCTCATGGCAGTGGAACCCTTCATTATCTTCAATGCGGACAGGGTTTCCCTCAGGTCTAATCAATCCTTTATGTCCATGGCTGTGTCTAGTGTGGCCCTAAACCAGTCCATTCATCTGCCTACTTTTTTCCCTAATCCTCAAAACAAAGGGGAACGGATACTGCATTCTCTGGACGTGCACAGACAACTTAGATTCTATTTGGACAGGACTAAGCCTCTCAGAAAATCTGACCAGCTGCTAGCTGGCTTTGCTGCAGGGGCAGAGGGGAAGGCCATTTCAAAGGAAACCATTTCCAAATGGGTAGCCCATTGCATTAATTTCTGCTACAAGCACCATGGAAAACCTACCCCACAGGGGATAAGATCACATTCTACCAGGGCTGCATCTACCTCTGCGGCATTTCTCAGAGGTGTCCCTACCAGGGACATCCTGGAAGCTGCTACCTGGAACTCTGTACGTACCTTCACCAAGCCTTGCCCACCTGCCTGCTCTTTAACTGCCTCTTCCCTTTTTTAGCTTTGGGAATCAACCCAAATGTG
Organism: Protopterus annectens; assembly: GCF_019279795.1. NCBI lineage: Eukaryota > Metazoa > Chordata > Ceratodontiformes > Protopteridae > Protopterus > Protopterus annectens. The sequence goes on from NC_056727.1 coordinate 500,420,903, forward strand.
ATGACTGCAACAGTGAATACACTCTAACATCTACATGTATGGTAAGTGTACACAACTGTACTATTCTTGGTCTCCTGCTCCTAAGAAACCTGATGGGTTCTATAAGGTTCTCCTAAGAAACCTGACTGGTTCTATATGGTTCCTGTGGATTGTCAGTTCTTGTTTTAAATGTCCTCCTGCTGACTCTGCTGTGGTGGTTGTCTCCTCTGACAAGCCTTCTAAGCTTTTGCCTTCAGATAAAGATAGTAGGATAAAGGAGTGAATTAAAACTTTTTATACTCCTACCTTTTGGGGCCACCAATTAGCAGACCCACAAGACTAGATATGTTCTGGCCTTGAAAGCCCAGGCTTGCCAGGTCATTTCTGATCTCCCTGATTCTGAAGCAAAATCTTCTGCTCCATCTATTTTGGGTTCTGTCTGTCAGGTGACTCGCCACTCTATCAAGTGTAGCTATGATTCTTCTTCCAGAGTTGCTGCCTTTGGATCTGTTATGAGGCGGCGTTCTTGGCTTCACCCGCAGTCTTTACTTGAGGTCATTAAGGCCAAATTGCTGGATGCTCTTTTAGATAAAAATCTCTTTGGGGCTGCTGCGGAGATATTTAAATCTCTTCAGGAAAGGTAAAACATTGCAAAGTCTTAAACTTATCTTTGTATCCCCATCCCTAAGTTTCAGAGGAACTATACTACTAGGTCTACTTTTGTTTGCAGGCAGCCTTGTCAGGCCACTAAAGGCAGGAAAGGTGGTAGCCAAACTCCTCCTGCCAAGTCTTCTTGGGCTCCCATGGCTCAATGGCCTCCTTTATCAGACAAGCCTGCTTCTGTCTTTTTTGACCCTCCACACCATGGCCAGGTTCCATCAGCTCTCCCTCTGTCTTCCAAAGTGGCATAGCATCACCTTGGATTCTTGGGTTCTATGTCTTCTGTCAGGGCTACTTCATGGTGTGGAAGTCTCTCCCTCCTTTTTCAGGGATTCTCCAACCTCCTCTGGAGCAAGTTTTTCATTTCTCTGAGGTTCTTGGGTCCTCATTGGACCAGGGAGCTATTCAGTATGTCCCTCCTTCCCAGGTAGGAAAGAGTTTTAACTCCAGTCTTTTCTAGTGTCTGGGATTTGAGGGACACCTGCTTTCATATTCTTTTTAGTCTCTTTTCAGGAAGTTTTTACACTTCTGTGTTTCTTCCTCTCAATTTGAGTTTTGCTTTCTTTTGGCCTCTCTACTGCATCATTCTTATTCACAAAATGCATAGCTCCTGTGATTGTTTTTTGCAAGCTCCAAGGCATTCAGAGATTATTCTTTATCTAGACCATCTTTTGCCTCAGGCCTTCTCCTAGTCTCCTGTTACAGGCTCTGAAATTCACCATCTCTCTCCTCCAAAGTCTGGGGTTCACTATCAAGTTTCAATAGTCTGTTCTGTATCATTGTCAGGACTAATATGAATCTGTGTTGCAGGATTCAGGCAGTACAAATGGTGGCCTCTTTTTTTACCTTCAGAGGTTCTGTCTTTGACAGCTTGCTTTCAGTCTCTTCTTCGTCTGTCTGCTGTCAAGCCACGGTGTTTCCTTGAGCTCTGGGATTCATGACCTCTTTTATTCCAGTGATCCCTCTTGCCAGACTGCACATGTGGAAGCTTCAGTGGTACCTCAAGTCAGTCTGGCTTCAGCATTGCCAACCTCTCAATTTGTGTCTCTCGCCTTCCTTATCTAAAATGGGACTTGAGTGTTTGATTAAGCAAGTTTCCTTTAACCCAAGCCTGCCCTTTCAACCCCAGTTCCTTCTCGAGAGCAATTCACAGATGCTTCAGACAGGGGTTTGGTGGTGGTGGGGGGGGGGGGGCTTCCTTTTGTCATCTGAAAGTCCAAGGTCTTTGGACCCCCCATCAGAGGTTAGACTATATCAGCATCAAGAGATGAGATCTCGGATTCTGACCCTTTGGATTTTTCACTCCATGCTCTTTCTAGGACCTCTGAAGGTTTACATAGGCAACCCCACATTGATGTGGTGGTATGTAGGCAAGCAGGGAGGCATAAACGCTTGCTTTCTCTGCAGGTTGGCTTTGTAGGCCTGGGATCTGGCTGTGTTCTCAATTAACTCTTTCGGCGGTGTATATTCCCTTGGAGATGAATTTTTATTGGAAGACATCTTGAGCAGGTCCAAAACACAGGCTCATGAATGGATGCTTGCCAGAGAGATGTTTCTGGACATAACCCATCAGTGGGGTATTCATCGGGTAGATCTTTCTGCCTCACCTCTGAACAGGCAACTCTCTCATTTTCTGTTGCAGAGTGCCATGACGTGTAGTATGGAAGATAGATGCCCTTTCTTTCCCTTGGAAGGGGATGTTTATGCATTCTCTCCCCTTCCTCTACTTTCCAGAACCCTGCAGAAGAATCTATCAGACTCTCTTATTAGTGACTCTCTTATGGCCAAGACAGCACTGGTGCCCCCTCTTAATTCCTCTGGTCTGGGACAATCATCACAAATTACCTCACTGGTTGGATATCTTATTACACAACAAGGAATCCTGTATCCATCCTCACTTGTCCAATCTTCAACTGACACAGTGGGTAACAGGGCATGTTCTTCATCTCACATTGCTGCAGTCCTTACACTTGGGTAGTCCGCTGTCCTCGGTCGGCCCGAATATCAAAGTATAAGGCTGACGTCGGTCAAGGCGCATTTGACTGACATCAGGACGTCAGGGTACAAATGCGCATGACCGACGTCATATCCTCAGTCTTTTTTGCCGCATGGTCCGATGCAGAAGCAGTATTGCAAGTGCCGGTTGGCGTTCTGAAATTTTTCGTTTTCGGAGTTTCAGACCGAGTCAAAGTTGGCTAAGTACCCCGTTGGGGAATATTTTAGTTTTTTCTTGCCTCAGTGGTTTACCGGATGTCAGAAAAAGTGAATAATTGTATTTCTTGTGGGAAACAGATACCGCATAGAGACTATCATACTTTGTGTATTCCTTGTTTAGGGCCTGAGCACGGCGTTGTTGGGTGTCGCTCTTGTGCTAGATTTAATAAGCGCACTATAAAGAGGAGATTAGATTGTGCCAGGTTAGTCTTTGGGAAGCGGTGCAATTATAAAATGCCGTCGGATGCTCCGGCCCGCTTCAAGAAGCGCAAGGACAAAGCAGTGAAGCCTAGGCTAGAAGAACCATCCGTACCGGACGCCGGTTCTTTAGAGGTGTCGGTGGAGCCGGTGGTTCCACCGGAGGTTTCCTTGGGATCCCAGGGAGAGACCTTGTTATTGCAGGATGTGGCCTCTCAGGAGGCAGGCCAGGGTGATGGGGCTTCTCAGGTTACTATACTCCCTCCTGCCTAGGGTGGTTAGGCCCTCTCCTTCTGTTTCCAAGGCTTCTCCTAGAGGCAGGCCAGGTTTAGCTTCAGTTGGTGTCACCCCTAGTTCTTCTGGAACAGTGCCCAAGAAGCATATGCTTAAAATGGCAGAAGATTTGATTACTCTGATTAGGGGTTCTTTGCCCCCTCCTGATAAGAGACCTAGGGTGGAGCCTGAGCTAGGGAGTTTTGAGCAGGCTTCGGATGTTTCAGAGTCTTGACTGAAGACTTGCAGGAGTACTCTCCTTATTCTGATTCTGATGTGGATGATTCTACTCCTTCTGCTTCTCCTCCTGAGGATTTTTCTTTTCAGAAACTCTTCATTCCATGAGGGAGCATTTTAAGTGGGAAGGTCAGGACTTCTCTGATTCCAGGAAAAGGCTTAGGGAATTTTTGTTTTTACCCCAACATAGGCCTTTGGCTATACCTCCTGTTTTGGATGTAGTGGAAGATGTTTTTACAGAGGCTTCTCTTAATCCTGATTCTTTGCCTCCTGCTCCTGTTAAACCGGATAGGTATTACAGGGTGCCTGAAGTTCATAAGTATCTTTTTAAGAGTCCGAGGGCAGACCCAGAAACTGTTAGCCAGGGGCCTAAAGGTGTTAAGGCTTCTGTTGTCAAGAATCCGGTTCCTGCAGATAAAGAAGCCAGGGCCTTGGATAGATGGGGAAAGAAAGTTTATACTTCTTCCACTCTAGCTATGAGGGCTTTGAATTGCCAGTTTCACATGTTAAAATACCAAAACTATCTCCTTTCACAGTTGAAGTCTAAGGTTGATGCTCTGGCGGAAGGTATTGATTGTAAAGAGTTACAAGATTTAGTACATGTTTCTGAACAGGTGGGTAAGCATTCTTTGCAATGTGGGTTTGATGCTGTACAGGCCTCGTCTAGGGTGGCTGCCACTGGGTCAGTTCTTCGCAGGCACGCCTGGCTGAGGGATCAAAATTTATCTGACCATGTTAAAACAAGGATTTTAGATGCTCCTTTACAATCTGATGTGTTGTTTGGTTCTCCTGTTGAGGCAGTTTTAAAGAAAATGGAAGACAAGGCTAAGTCTATGCAGACTGTTAAAGATTTTTTGCAGGTTCAGCCTCCAAAGTTTAGTAGAAATTGGCCTGCTAAAGGGTGGACGTATCCTTCTTATGATTCCCAGTCTAGGGGTAGATCTAGACGTGGTAGGGTAGAGCTCAGGGCTCTTTCAGGCCTAGAACAGGAGTTCTCCTGCACAGTCTTCAGGTGAGGGCAGGGGTCAGTCCTTTCGTAAACAGACCCAATGACCTACCTTTTCAGCTGCCAGAGCCTTCTCGTCTGGCAGCACCTTTGGGAGGAAGGTTGGCACTTTTCAAAGAAAATTGGAGTTTAATTACCCAAGACAGATGGGTATTGGATATCATACACCAAGGTTACAGGTTTTATTTCCATACCTTGCCTCCTTTCAGAGGCATGCCAGACGTTCCTCCTCAACAAAGAATAGAGGCTCACAAGCAAATTTCTCTGTTACTTCAACTAGGGGCCATACAGCCGGTCCCTATGCCAGAAGTGAGCCTAGGATTTTATTCTCGCCTGTTCCTAGTACCAAAGAAGGGGAACACGTGGAGACCAATTTTGGATTTATCTATCCTCAACACTTATCTGGACATTCCCAAGTTCAAAATGTTGACGTTACAACAGCTTTTACCTCTGCTGGGAAAAGATCATTGGATGGTAACTTTGGATCTCAAGGAGGCTTACCTTCATGTTCCTATCAGACTAAGTTGCAGGAAGTATCTGCGTTTTCGAGCCGGGACTTCTCACTATCAGTTCTCTGCATTGCCCTTTGGCTTATCTACTGCGCCCAGAGTGTTCACGAAAGTTCTGGCTCCAGTGATAGCTTTCTTCAGGCTGAAAGGAATACAGATCTATCCTTATTTGGACGACTGCCTGATTCTGGCTCAAGGAAGGGAAGAGCTTCTTCATCATTTGGAATATGTGATAGCAGTGCTAAGATGCCTGGGGTATTCTGTGAACGAAATAAAGTCCAGTCTAGTACCCTCTCAGGACATGTGCTTTCTGGGTGTAAGACTGAATACAGCATCCCAGATGGCCTTTTTATCCCCGGACAAACAAAAGAGTCTTTCCCTTTACTTCCATCAACTATCTCATCAGTCCGGGCTGACTGCAAGGACAGTCCTTCAAGCCTTAGGGTTCATGGCATCTTGTATTCTGGTGCTTCCCAATGCCAAACTGCATATGAGGAAGCTGCAATGGTATCTCAAAATGTATGGACACAGCACTGCCAGGATCTGGACACTGTCATTCAAATAATACCTTGCATTCAAAAGGAATTTTTGTGGTGGGCTCAGGAATGTCACCTAAACAAGGGACTCTCCGTGACCCGGCCAGAGGCGAGTCAGATTTTAACGACAGATGCCTCAGACAAAGCTTGGGGAGCTCATCTAAATGGAAAGTGGATACAAGACAAGTGGCCTGCCAGACTACAACATCTACATATCAACCTGAAGGAGATGTTAGCAGTCCAGTTTGCATTAATAGCTTTCAAGGATTTACTTCTTCCAGGGCAGGTGTTGATTCTAACAGACAACACAACTGTCATGTGGTACATCAACAAGCAAGGGGAACGATTCTTATCCTCTATGCAGGCAAGCAATGATTTTGTGGGAGACTGCTCTCAGTTTACAGCTCAATCTTCAGGCAAGGTTTCTGCCAGGAGCACAGAACTCCTTAGCAGATGTGTTGAGCAGATGAATTATGGATCCCCACGAGTGGAAATTGGATCCTCATGTATTTCAGAAATTGACAGTGTCATGGGGAACTCCAGACATAGATCTGTTCGCTTCTCCACTAAACCATCAGCTGCCAAAGTTTTGCACAAAAGGTTTCATCCCACAGCTTGGAAAGTGGATGCTCTTTCTTTCAATTGGAGCAATCTTCATGTGTATGCCTTTCCACCTCTGCCTCTCCTCCCAAAGGTACTTCTAAAGGTCAGACAGGACAAGCCAAGGATGATTTTAATAGCTCCAGATTGGCCTCGACAGCACTGGTACCCATTACTGAGAAGTCTGGTACGGAAGCCTCCATGGCCTTTGCCTTGATACCACACCTGTTGTCACAGGAGGACAGCCATTTGCTCAATGTCAAACTTCACTCTCTTCACCTAACAGCCTGGCATATTCTGTTTTGAACCATAGAGGGTCTCAACTTCCACAACAAGTTTTGAATGTGATTTTGGAAGCTAGAAGGCCTAGTACAAGGAAAGTGTACGCAGATAAATGGAAGAGATTTTTATTTTGGAGTGCAGCAAAGGATTTTGATGTTTCTGAGCCTAATTTAAGTGTGGCTCTTCAATATCTTACTGAGTTACTGGACAAAGGTTTGTCCTTCTCTTCTATTAAGGTTCATGCTGCAGCAATTTCAGCTCACTATGAATGTGACCCTCCATTGTTTTCTCATCCTTTGTTCAAGCAATTTCTTAGAGGGGCAAAGAATATAAGACCCCCACGTAGAGCTCCTACTCCTGCTTGGGATCTCAATTTTGTGTTGGAGAAACTCACTCTACAACCTTTTGAGCCTGCAGCTACTTCTGAATTGAAATATTTATCATGGAAGACTGCCTTTTTGTTGGCCATTACCTCTGCAAGAAGGGTTTCTGAATTACAGGCCCTTATGGCGATTGAGCCTTTCTTGATTTTCCATAAGGATAGGGTATCTTTGCGTACTAATCCTTCCTTTATGCCTAAGGTGGTCTCTAGTGTGGCTTTAAACCAAACTATTCATTTGCCTACTTTTTATGCAAATCCCCAAAATAAAGGGGAAAAGATTTTGCACACTTTAGATGTACACAGGCAGTTGCGATATTATTTGGACAGAACTAAAGGGTTCAGGCAGTCTCAGCAGTTGTTTGTTTCTTTTGCTTTGAGTTTTCAGGGCAAGCCTGTGTCAAAACAAACTATTTCTAAGTGGATTGGGTTTTGCATTGCTTTCTGTTATTCCCATCATGGCAAGGAGATTCCAGCTGGGATTAGGCCTCATTCCACTAGGGCTACTGCCACTTCGACAGCCTTTTTGAGGGGAGTGGCAACCAAGGATATTTTGGAGGCAGCTACTTGGAGTTCTGTGCATACTTTCTCTAGGCATTATCACAAGTCATAGGTTATCACCTGCCACTTTACTCTAAATCCAGGGCTGGTTTTGCCACTGCTGTTTTGCAGGGCATTTTGGCAGCTCCTGCTTCCTTGTAGTTTGGCCATCCTCCCTTACCTCTGCTTTGGGATTCTACCCAAGTGTAAGGACTGCAGCAATGTGAGATGAAGAACATAGTACAGTTTTGTACCTACCATAAATGTAGATGTTCGAAGATCCACATTGCTGCAGTCCAATTTACCCTCCCTCCTTCCCCTCTGTAGTTAGAGGTGGTTGTGTGGGTTGGGTTGTAAATATTGTGTATATTGTATATATTGTACATATAATTAGTGCAAGGGTGGTTGGTTGTTTGTTTGCTGTCTTTTGGTTTTGACCTTTATTTTTAGGGTCTTCTGACATCTGGGGCAAGAAAAGACTGAGGATATGACGTCGGTCATGCGCATTTGTACCCTGACGTCCTGATGTCAGTCAAATGCGCCTTGACCGACGTCAGCCTTATACTTTGATATTCGGGCCGACCGAGGACAGCGGACTACCCAAGTGTAAGGACTGCAGCAATGTGGATCTTCAAACATCTACATTTATGGTAGGTACAAAACTGTACTTTTTATTTCTTTTATGCGCCTCTTTTCTGAGGATGTTCCTAAGGTTTTCTAGGAGGCAAGAAAACCTGCAACCAGGAAGTCTTGTATGTCCAAATGGAGGAGGGTTTCTGTCTGGTGCCATGCTGATATCCAGAATCCATTTTTAGTGGGGGTCCCCCTGGTTCTGTCTCTGTGTGAGGTGCTCCAATCTGGCTTGACTTATTTTTCTGTAATGGCCGATTTGTCAGCTATTTCTGCTAGTCTGCCCATGAATTCTCCTCTGGCTTCTCACTTTGAGTTTAAAACAGTTTCTTAAGTGTCCTGCATCTTAGGCCCCCAAGGAAGCCTATTCTATCTCCTTGGGGCCTTAATTTTATTTTAAAAAATATTCGTCCAAGAGACTGTCTTGTACTTCTGATTGAAGGTTTTTCTATATATATATATATATATATATATATATATATATATATATATTTTTATATATATATATATATATATATTTTTATATATATATATATATATATATATATATATATATATATATATATATTTATATATATATATATATATATATATATATATATACACATATATATACACACACACACAGGGACAGGTTGTCCCTTCAAAACTAATCCTTTTATGCACAGTGTAGTTAATGATCCTGAATCAGGCAGTTTTGGATTTACACAGATACATCCCGTTATTTGGATAAAGCAAGGGCCATTCACAAATCTGACCAACTTCTTGTTTGTTTTTCATCCTACAAACACTGGGTTTGGCTGCTGCTAAGCAGACCATCTCCTTCTGGATTTCTAAGGCTGTTTCTTTGTTCTTTTCATGACAGATGCCTGTCTACTTCTGGTAGAGCTCACTTCACTAGGGCTTTTGCCTGTTCTGGTGCCTTCTTCCAGGGGGTTGGATACTAATTCTACATGTGTTTAAGGGCTCTTCCCAGCCTACTACCTCACAATTCTTTTTTGAGCTTTTGTACTTTCCCACTGTGAAAAATACTGCAACAGTCGTATAGGACATAATACAGTAGTGTAAAATGTTACCACAACAGTAGATGTTCTCTTCACTGTTGCAATATTTGCTTCCCCCCACCAAGCCCCTTTTTTCCTTTGGCCAAGGGTCTCCTTTTCCATCTGCATTTTCTGCTTCTGGTAGTGCATTTTTTTCTCTGTCCTATGAAGACTTCTCTTTTCTAGATCAGTTCAGTTCTGGGTAACTGCATCCATGTCACCTTTTATGCCCTACATCCAGTGCAAGGAGCATACATGTGACATAATGCACATGCAAGTTCTCAAGGCTTTGGTATACTGGCCCGGATGTCTGGCTATTCTTGGCAGGGAATCCCTACTGTGAAGAATACTGCAACAGTGAAGAGGGCGACAACCAGCATATGTCACTTCCTTTATAGCATCTGTGACACCCGTGCACTGGTCCAGCAATCAAGGAGCCTCAATCCTCACCACCAACACCAGTGAGGGGTGTCTCGTATAGGAGAAAAGGATAACAGATAAACACAGTAAAGTGCAGTTTCCCTTAAGAGCACATAGAGATCAGTCAGTCCGGGGCTGGTTGCTTCCTTGCTCTCCAGGTCCCCAATAAGACTCCCAACTGACACAGCGATAGGGTCCAGATCTCAGCCTAGTGGGCAAGCTATAACCTATAGCACCCTCTGTTCAACCAGTGCTTTGTGTCCCTGCCCAAGTAGCTGACAGACACACACACACACACACACACACACACACACACACACACACACACACACACACACACACACACACTTGGAAAAGAGTTTATACAACCACACAGACACTCCTGGGGAAGGTTGGCACAGGTTCTCCAGCTGTGCCCCCTTTTACCAGACTGTACAGTAGAAATCACTGCCACCACCCAGCTAATAATTATCAGCTACCCAAAGGCCCTTAAAAGGTTGTCCAATTATTACTGTGCAATATTATCACATTGGTAGTATAACTAAACGGTCAAGGCTTATTAGTGACTTGGTACATGATCACTATATACATGCAGTGTACTCTTAGTGCTTAACTTATCTCTGCACAAAACAGCAACAGTTAAAAGGGTTTAAAATATTTAATAAATAATTAAAAGCACAAAACAATACTTTTTACTACACAGTGCTAGTCAAGAGTTCAGATATCACAGAAAAATGCTTAAAATAATTCAGTAGTACAGTTCTGACATCACAGAAAAACAGTCTAATCTTTCTAGTTTCTAGCCATTTCTAAGAGAAAACACAAATCTAAGATAAACTTACATATAGAACACAGGCAGAGTGCCGATGAGTTGGATGGTCAAGACAAAAATGCTTAATGCTCTCTGATTCTGTTTTTAAAATCGCATTCCTGATTCCCATTACATCATTCTTCACACCTGGGTTCCCAGGCTAACACAGTACATTCTTTAGTAAGCTCACACCAGGTCAGGAAGCAAAGCCATTAAGGACATGTATGCATGCAAATTCTGGCCATTACTCTGGCCTTAAAACAATAGCAAGAATTCCTTCACCTAGACAGGTAGGAGCTAACTTTAAAGATCAAAGACAGTCATAAAATGCTTGACTTGGCTTCCTTACAGCAGAGTGCACTGTTACATTTTTTGCAGTTCCACATGTAACAGTAATTTTACCATTTAAGGCAGCAAGCCTGTGGTATACATGAATATTTTACATATGACAATTTTATATAAAATGTTATCTGGCTAGACTGGCAGCCTTCATCTATCTTCACATACCCCCCCCCCCCGGGAGAACTCAAGGTAGTTTTTCAAGTGACCCTTGAGAAACGCTGCTTGAGGGAGTTAGGTCTATCCGAGTATACCTTACCCCATTTCCTGTCTTGAGAGCCCATCACCATTGGCATTGCTAATACAACTGCAGTGCTGCATGGACATATATGCTTGCAACCCCAGACTCCATCTTAGCAACTTGGCATTTTGCTGGCTGACACTGTTTAACCATGGTAGGGGGTTGTGATCTGTCATAACAGTGAATTTCCTTCCCTACAGATAAGGCTGAAGTTTCTGCAGTGCCCACACTATGGCTAGACATTCATTTTCTACAGCTGCATAGCATTCCTCCCTGGGTTGGAGCTTACGACTGAGATAAACCACTGGGTGCTCTTCTCCCTCTGAAGAAATCTGGCTAAGTACAGCCCCCACCCCATGGTTCGAAGCATCCACCTGTACAACATATTCTTTGCTGTAATCTGGACTGGCTAATACAGGGTGTCCTCCCAAAGCTTCTTTAAGCTTCTGGAATGCCTGCTTACTTGCTGGGGTCCACACTAACTTATCTGGCCTGTTCTTCCTTGTCAGGTCTGTGAGGGGAGCAGCTATGGTACTATAACTGGGGATGAACTTTCTGTAGTACCCTGCTGTCCCTAAAATGCACTCGCATGCTTTTTAGTAACAGGTGCAGGCCATGCCTGAATGGCTTCCAGTTTGGCAGGCTCTGGCCTCATCTTATCACTCCCCACTCTGTTCTAGGTAGGAGACCTCTGCCATACTCACCTGACATTTGCTCGGCTTAATGGTCAACCCTGCCCTCTGTAGTCTGCCAAGAACCTCCCTGACATGCTGACTGTGCTCTGGCCAGGAATGGCTGTAGATGGCTATATCATCTAGGTAAGCAAGGGCAAACCCTCCTGCTCCTGCCAGGATATGATCTACCAGCCTCTGGAAAGTTGCTGGGTATTCTTCATCCCAAAGGGCATCTTTGTGAACTTATACAAGTCAAAAGGAGTCACAAAGGCCGACTTCTCTCTAGAACTGGGAATCAAGGGCACCTGCTAGTAACCCTTTGTAAGATCAATGGTTGTAAGATACTTAGCCCCACCTGGCTGCTCTAGGGCCTCATCTGTCCTAGGCATGGGGTAAGCATCCGACTCTGTGTGACTTATTTAATTTCCTGTAGTCCACACAGAACCTGGTGCTGCCATCCTCCTTTGGCACCAGCACCACTGAGGAGGCCCAGGGACTGTTGGACTCCTGAATCACCCCTAGTTCCAACATCTCCTGTACCCCCTCCCTCAGAGTCTGACTCTCAGGCACTGTATAAGGGGCCTGCCTAATAGGCCTTTGGGGTCCTGTATCCAACTGGTGCTGCCCCAGGTGGGTGCACCCTGGTTTACCAGTGAACATGTCCTCACATTCCTGCAACACTGCTCAAATTTCTCGAACCTGGGTAGGAGATGGCTGCTGGGACATTGCTACCCCTTCCACTGAGGAGTCAGCCTGAGCCTCACTGAGGAGATCAGTCCCCAGATCTCCTCAGATTCCTCCTGCAATTCACTGCAAATGCTTAGTACAAGGGTCTCCCTATCATGGTAGGGTTTCATCATGTTAAAATGGTACAATTTGTGCCCTCTCCCTTCTGCCTAGCAGTTCCACCATGTAGTTAACATCACTTACCTTTCTTACCACCTTGTAGAGTCCCCTCCCAAGCTGCTTGCAGCTTGTTGTGTCTGACAGGAATGAGAACCATTACCTGCTGCCCCACAGCATACTCTCGAGCATTCCTGTCATATCACACCTTTTTCTGTTGTTGGTCTTCTGCCAGGTTCTCCTGGGCCAAGCCCATGAGGTCCCTCAGCCTTGTCCTGAGGTTTAGGACATGTGCCACAGCAGACTCCTTGTGAGACTCGCACTCAACTTCCCACTCATCTCAAATTAAATCTAGAGGTCCCCTCACCCTATGCTCATACAGCAACTCAAAGGGTGAAAAACCTGTGGATTCATGGAGAACCGCTCTGTAAGCAAACAGATGGGCAAATATTTGTCCCACTCCCTCTTATCTGATCTACAAATGCCCGTAGCATGGACTTGATTATAGAGTTTAACCTCTCAACAAGACCATTAGTCTGGGGATTGTAGGGGGGTGGCCTTCATGTGCTTCACCCCACAGGACTTCCACAGACAAGCCAGCAGGTCTGACATGAAATTGGCACCTCTGTCTTTCAGTATTTCTTTTGGGAAACCTACCCTGCTGAAAATCTCTAACAAAGCATTTGCCCCCTTCTCTGCCTCAATGGAGGACAAAGCTACCGCCTCAGGGTATCGTGTAGCATAATCCACTAGCACTAGGTTATACTTTTTCCCTGTGGAACCTGGGGTACTCAGAGGCCCCATAATATCCATAGCTACCCTCTAAAATGGCTCCCCAATTACAGGCAAAGGCATCAAAGGAGCTATCACCTTGTCTCCTGCCTTGCCTACCTTTTGGCACTGCTCACAGGTCCTGCAGTACCTTGTTACATCTCTGGAAATTCCAGGCCAATAGAAGTTCTGCATAATATGCCTCTCTGTACGTTTTATGTCCATATGACCTGCAACGGGAATATCATGGGCTATGGCTTGAAGCACCAAGACGGTAGGCTCTCTAGGCACTACCAACTGCTCTACTCTCTCACCTTCTAGCCCTCCCTCAGGGGTCCACTCTCTGTATAGTAACCCTCTGTCCCAGTATACAGATTCCCCCTTTCCTTGAGAATTGGGTGCCTCCCTAGCTACCTGCCTCAGGCCTTGCAATGTTGGGTCTGAGAGCTGAGCCTGTCTCGACTCTCTCCTTGTAACCCTTCCTAGCTCCCCTTCCACAGGAAGTCTGGCATCTTCTGATAGTGGTGCCTCACTGTCAGCCTGGGTACTACTACTCGCCTCTACCTTTGCAGTTACTCTGTCCAAGGGACCATCACTACCCACAAGCAGCCGTGGCTCACATTCAGTCACACTGCTACAGAGTAGCTCCCTCCCTGAAGTAACCACCTCACCAGGTCTGGCTGCAAGTATGCAGTCTGTTTGGGTCTCCCCCAGGCTACCAGACCCACATGCTTGTCTCCTAGCCTGACTGCGTGTAACTGCATAAGCACATGGCACTGCCTCATCCAAATCCTTCCTTATCAGGACATCTGCAGGATGGTAGGTCAGTACCCTTGTTGTCTCAAGACAACCTACTATTGGCATTTTGTCTTTCCCACTTGCTGGCTCCCTCACCTTTTGTTCCCCACCTTGCCTCCGTGGATACCTGTATGCCACATGGCCCCACTGGTTGCATTCAAAATATTTAACCCTAGCTCCTGGACGTGTACCTGGGCTCTAGTGGCTTCTCCTGCTACTGGCATTTTCTGTTGCGGCAATCTGGGCTGCCCACCCTGGGTTCCTTTAAACCCACAAGCAGTACTTGGGGGTCCCTTTCCTGTGCAGGGCTGCCCTGCTTGCCAGGTTATAGGTCTCCCATTTTCCCCAACTCATCTGAAGTAGCACATTATCTATCAGCTAACCAGATCCTCATGTCCTCAGGCAAAGTGCTAAGGGGCTTGTTCCCTCACCAAAAGGTCTGCCAGGCCTTCAAAAGTGGTGACCTGACATCCACTCACCCACCTATGGAAATAAGTGCCCAGTTCATCACATATTCACACACGCTTTCATCTACCTTGCGTCTGTGCTCATGAATCTTTTTCCTGTACATTTCAGGTGTTAGCTTAAACAATTCTAACAACTGATTTTTAACAGTGTAATCAAAACATGCAACGTCAGACATTTTTGACAAAACAGTTACAGCTTTTACCATGGAGTAAGGGGGTCAGGAACCGTACCCAGAGCCTTTGGTCAACACCATACTGTTTGCATACCCTCTCAAGTATATGAATGAAACTATCAAAATTATCCCTCTCACTAAACTACGGAAGAAATGTACTGACCTTTTGTGCTTCTGGGCACCAGTTACTCCCTTCCCCATTACCTCCATGACTCTGGCGAAGTCAGCATTTCCCTCTCATGCTTCCTCTGCCACTCCTTTTCCTCTGCTTCTATTTCCAAACGCCTGGCCTCCAACTCAAGTCTCTAGCTCCAGATGGGTTTTTAAGTCCTTTGCAGAAAGGTTGCGCTGTCCATTCTCCGAGGGTATTGTCTCCACTGCCAGTCTGTCGTCCTGGTTGCTGTGCTGATGCCGCTGTAACCAAGGCTGCAATCAGGTCTGCCTTAGTCAGGTTTCCATGCACCAGTCCCCTAGCCTGGCACGTCACCACTAGCTGGCTCCTTGTCAGCTTTCCATACTCCTCTGCTGACATGCTGCCTTCTCTCCCTGACTTACTAAGCTAACAAAAGAAATAAATTCTGACCTGAACTCTGAGCATTCATTGCGTGGCTGATTTTAGAGTACAATAAACATTCAAAGCTCACTGTACACAAGCTTACAGGAATTCACTTTACCCACACCACTACAAGCCAATTAGTATGTGCCAACCAATTAATATGTGGTGTGGATATCCCACCACTGCCAAACAGTATGTGACGCCCGTGCCCTGGGCCAGCAATCGGTGACCCTCAATCCTCACCACTAACACCAGTGAGGGTTGTCTCATGTAGGAGGAAAGGATAACAGATACATTTAAGTGCAATTTCCCTTAAGAGCACACAGAGAACACAGTCAGTCCGGGGCTGGTCGCTTCCTTGCTTTCCAGGTCCCCAATAAGACTACCCACTGGCACAGCTATAGGGTCCAGATCTCAGCCTAGTGGCAAGCTAAAACCTCCAGCATCCTCTGTCCAACCAGTGCTTCGTGTCCCTGCCAAAGTAGCTGACGCGCACACACACTTTGAGAACAGTTTATGCAACCACACAGACACTCCTGGGAAGGCTGGCACAGCTTCTCCAGCTGTGTCCCCTTTTCCCAGGCTATATGGTAGAAATCACTGCCACCACCCAGCTAATAATTATCCGCTACCCAAAGGCCCTTAAAAGTGTGTCCAATTATTACTGTGCAATATTATCCAATTGGTAGTATAACTAGACAGTCGAGGCTTATTAGAGTGACTTGGTACAGGATCACTATATACATGCAATGTACTCTTGGAGCGTACCTTATCTCTACACAAAACAGCCACAGTTAAAAGGGTTTAAAAATATTTAATAAATTAAAACACAAGACGGTACTTTTTACTACACAGTGCTAGTAGAGTTCAGAGATCACAGAGCAATACTTAAAATAATTCAGTAGTACAGTTCTGACGTCACAGACAAACACTTAATCTAATCTTTCTAGTTTCTAGCTATTTCTAAGAGAAAACACAAATCTAAAACTTGCATATAAAACACAGGCAGAGTGCTGATGAGCTGGATGGTGAAGACAAAAATGTTTAATGCTCTTTGATTCTCTAGGTTTTTAAAATCACATTCCTGGTTCCCATTACATCATTCTTCACAATTCCTTGGGTTCACAGGCTAACAGACTACATTCTTTAGTAAGCTCACACCAGGTCAGGAAGCAAAACCATTAAGGACATTTATGCATGCAAATTCTGGCCATTACTCCGGCCTTAAAGCAATAGCAAGAATTCTTTCACCTAGACAGGCTGGACCCTACTTTAAAGTTCAAAGACCGTCATAAAATGCTTGACTTGGCTTCCTTACAGCAGAGTGCACTGTTACTTTTTTTGCAGTTCCACATGTTACAGTATTTTTACCATTTAAGACAACAAGCCTGTGGTTTACATTTATATTTACATATCACAGAATTTTGTATAAAATTCTATCTGCTAGGCTGGCAGCCTTCATATCTCTTCACCAATCTTGACACCATCAATACCTTTACTAGTAGTTGGCTGCTGAATAAATGAAAGTAGCAGAGGGTGGGATGCACACATGATGCATTCTTTTTTTTTTTTTTTTGTTTGCCATTTGCACTTCATTGACTAATTTTTGGGGAAAGTCATCGTATTTGTGTATTTGTGGTTGTAGCTCTGTACTTGTCACCTACAGTATTAAGACTGGGATGTTTTAATAATCTCAACTATGAACATTTCCCCAGGCTCTGTTGGCCCCACCCTTTATCCTTTGAGAAGAATGACCATTCTTTGGGTCTTTTCATCTACACTTTATTACCTGCATATTTGCCCTAGAATTCCAAAAGGTGTAGCTGTCTTACCTACTTAGCCCAGTGGAGGCTCACACTGTAGCAGTCAGAGTTAGGTATACATGTCTCCCTTTTATATCCTCTTTTGTTGCACATTCTTTTTGGATTTTCCCAACATTTTTAAATGTTGCATATTTCTCCTTTGGAAAACATCTTTTACTTTCGAAGTAGTTTAATTCTGGATTCACTCTAACTTATTGAATTAAAAATAATGTGCAAAATGTGATTGTCTCTAAGGCCAGTTTGTCTACTGCATTCCTATGCAGTTGATATGCATGTGAAAACTGTGCAAGTCTGGTGGTTAACCTACTTTATTTGAAGAACGTAAAACAACTCCTGGCACTTTGGCTTAGCCTTCAGTTGAAGCCGAACCAACAAAACCTACATAGGTATTTTAAATACATATCAAATCATGCCAGCTTTCAGAGAACTAATAAAAACCACTTGGAGAAAGATTTCCAGCTTCATTCCACTTTATCTCCTAGTCGTGTATCCAAGTTTAACTTTCTTTTATATAAAAGCAAACTGTGCAAAGATCTCCATCAATTCCAGACTTCATGTTTGTTCCAGTACAGTAGTTTTAAATATTAAGTTTAACTAGAATGATTGATGGAAAACATGTTCATCTGTAATTATGCATAGCAAAATCTGCTAGAATTTTACCTCTGGTATATGAATTCAGTGGCATGTAGTTTATTACACGAGTTTTTTTTGTTGCTATCATGTTACAACTAGCAGTATTTTTTCACAATACCCACGGTGAGGTTAGAAAGCAAATTATACTAAGTTGGAAGTAAATGTTGCATACTATGTCTGTAAATATGTTTTGCCCTTATGTAATTTAGGCATATAATTTCTGACCCTATAACAGACTTTAAACAAATTCTGTTTTTGCATCCCTGCTAATATGTATTGAAAAATCTTACAGGCTTCAGTAAGAAAATCCATTCTTGCAATACTTTCCTTGATGTCAGCAGCTCCACTTAAGGGGTTGCCGAGAATGAATGATGAGGGTGAAAATATTACTACAGAGACAGTCAGTAGTGTGAGATGGTTTCTAGTGTAGCTTGATCAGTCTTGTACATCTTTTTTTGTGGAGAGCCTTATTAAATCTTAATTTTGTTGTTGACCACATTGTGAACATAAAAATAGATCTATTAGAGTTTTAAGAGCTTAAAGATCATGTACTAAACCATGAAATGTAAAATTCACCCCAGGGATCAGTCCAGTGGCTTTACTCGACAGAGACACTGGGAACTAAGTGGCACGATGCCGGGGTAATCCTATGGGCTAGGCTTGTAAAGGCTCCAGAGCCATCAGCCTAGTACACACCTATGTGTGCGTGTAAACTTGGCATTCTGTTTCTGAGCTTGCCTACACCTTATTGGCGTGTAGTGTCTGCTGTGCTGCTAGTTTTGCTTACAGTTGCAATTGGAAGCAAAAATAACTAAAGACTCTCCAATATCACTGCAGAGTTTTGGAACCTCCCTAGCATGCGTCTGGGAAGAGGCTGTCCCCAGGTGACAGTGACATCATTGCCAAGACAAGTTTTTCTGTGATTCTTTTGTATACTGGCATGTGGTGGTGTAAATGTACTTGTTTATAGAAGTTGAGAAAAGGCAGGGAATTGTACGTCTGTTCTGAAGTCATACTTATTAGGCAGTTTTTTGAACGAATAATGTATTTGGTTATGAAGGAGAGTGCATACTACAAGTCTAAGTGTGACTATTGAGTGCAAGTGGCCGAGGTGTTGTTAAGCTGTGGGGGCTTGAACTTTGGCTGTATTGAAGTGACAAGTGCAAAAACTGAGATGCTTAGTGCAAATTTTCTGTAATAGCTTTACTTTTTCACAATCCTTATGTATGCACACATTCGTGCTTTTGTTTTGGGGAGGGTGGACGTGTCTGTGGTAGATGCAGAACAGTTCTGTTGTGAGCAAAAGAGTAAATTCCTCTCTACAGTACAGAATTTCCTTCTTGTCAGTTGCATTATCAAATTGAAGAGAGTGATGCTTGCCAGAAAGACTTTGCCTTGCATGTGAAAATGCATGTTTTTCAGTGAATATATATAAAAAAATAAAATCAGTAAATCAGCTTAGTTTCCTAACCTTGTAGGACCAGAGTGATGCTTCTGCCGATGCCTCTTGCTGTTGACCATTTCACAAGCAATGAAAGATCTTTCCACATATCTTTAAAGAGTTAAGCGAGAGCTTGAGTGATCCCTTGTCAAAAACAGTCCTCAGTGGAAGCAAAATGAGATGCAACATGTTGAAGAAAAAAACTCTGTATGTACATTCTGATTTTTGAAAAGGGCCACCACAAGTCTATTTTAAGTATATGGAAAGGGGGCACATGTGCCAGCTATTTTCAGTATCATACATGAAAAGACTTTTGTAAGACAAGCTGTCAAGCTGGTTATAAATTACCTCCGGATAGGATCCTGTAAAGTGTCTTAGCATTTTCTGGCCATGATTATGTTTAATACTGAGGATTATGATCAAGTCACCAATCATAACCAGCTTGTGTTCGAGAGACAGTTGCCAAGAAATTCACCTTGAGGAGTGACTCTTGACATCCATGCTGAGAAAATACAATAAAGGTTAGGCTCACAGACCCAGGCATAATTTTTGTAGTGCATGGAGCTTTACTCCATGTACTACTAGCTAGTTACAGGAAAAAAGCTTTCAAAGCTGTAAAACACTTGGCAAGCATTATCAGACAGTCTAAAAGATTCTTTTGCATTATAGAAAGTCGGGGGCACATTACCCGCAAAGGCAGCAGGCAGAAACAGATCAGTTTTTTAATTCTGCTGCTGTCATTTGCTGGCCAGTACTGGCAGATTGGGTATGATACCCAGTCTTAAGTGAAGCAGTGGTGCTTAATTTTTAAGACCAGATGTCATGCTGTGGAAGACTTAACTGGTTTGCCTTTTTCGCAATATCTGAGCAAAATCACTGATTTCCATGTACTACATTAGCATACAAATTATTAGCATCAATCATAATGCAGTACCTAGACTTCCTTATTCATTGTGCTCAGTTTTTTGCAAAAAAAAAAAAAAAAAAAAAAAATAGAATCATGTAAATGAATATAAACTAGGGATATGTATAGTATGTTGATGGTTTATAATCCAACCCATATTCTGTGTAAAATGGCAGTTTGATGAAGTTGACCTGCAACGGAGATCTTTCGTTGGTTGTGTCTTTAGGCAAGCAGTATAACGCAGAAAACATCAGGAGCTGTGATTCCTCTCACTCCCCTTTCCACAATCATATTCAATTGTAAACTGCTTTCTCATACAAAGACATGTGAACAATTTCATACATATCCTTTTGTAAGTGAACTAAGGCTTTTCCTTTTATCTGATCACTTAACTAAATTGCTCTTATTTGCAAGACTCTTAACATTTCGTTTGAACTTGGGTTGTAATTCAGTTAGATGTTTGTTCCTGTTAAATTCACAAAAAACTGTTTCAAAAGTAACAGTGCTAGAAGCAGCTTTTTTAGATATGGTGGAATAAAATTGCTATGAGTTGTCAAGTTATCAATTTCCAGAAGATAAACATCAAATGGTAAGAATACTCCATTGTCATCAGATAATTTTCATTTAAACATGCTCAGAGATGTATTTCTGAGCAAATTTTTGTACCATTTTAGCAGCTGGCTGTACATCTCTGGTTATGAAACTGGCATGGGTATGAAAAATATCTATGCCTGTCTTCAGGGGGTGTTTGTAAGGCGTCAGATTTGGAGTACTGCTCTTGTTCTCTGAAGTATGAGATGCTTATGGTGGCACCAGAGTAAGTGGAGCTTTGGCACAAACACAGGCATACCTGGGTATCCATTCTGGGAACTGATTCCTTTTTGAGGTATAGTCAGTAATACACTCTGCATTTTAACTTTTTCCACTGTAGTAATTCAGGCTCAAAGTTTTGAGCCGATCATTAATAAGTCTTTGTAGTGATTATAGCTGATTATAAAGTTTTCTTCTTTGCTGATGAGTAACTATCAGGTCACTTTCTATTTTAGCAGTAATTGAAGGACCATCTTTGTAGTGAAGAACTGTAGTGTGAATACTGAGAAATGTAAGCTGTGTGGCATTGAAATCTGAACCACTGTTTCCAATTTTTAGGATGGTCATGGACTGTTGGTTTGAGTCTACACCACTAACCACCCAGTAGTATGTTCGTTATAACTGGTCTTGGGATTTACATTTAAATGTGAATTGTTTCCAATAGCCAAGACATGCCACAACTAGATTAACTTGACACTGACTACATATAGAGCAAAACTGTATTCATTCGCTCCCCAAGATGTTGCCTGTCTTAACTGCTGCACTAATACCTTCCAGTACTATACTACTAAACATAACAGAAAACGCATCCGGTGTTGCTTTTGCATATGCGTGCACTATTTTTTCAGGAGCTGGTTAATGATTTGTCCAGTATTAGTACCTCTTCTATGTCAAATTTGTGTTCTTGGTCTGACTCATATATTTTTTTTTCCTAATTGGATAGAAACGTGTCCTAAAGAGCTTTGTTGACTCGATCCATTTGAGAGCCATTTATAGGTTCAGTTTTCCCAAACAAAATATGTACAAGCTTAGGCTGGTATTGTTAATACCTTACATTTATGTACAACTCTTTGTAGTGGTTTAAATTCCGCTGACTCTCTCCACTTTTGATAATTGCAGTTGGGAAGTTTTTAAGATCACTCTGTAAAAACATGACTAGCCCCTTAAAGATCATGTTTGAAGGCATGAAATGACCTTTGCATGTGAACACTTTTTATGCGAAAACAAAGGTAGATCTGATGCCAATTTTCATTCTATCCTCAACTGATGGGTTCGGATCCGATCCTTGGATCTGATTCGTCCGTTACTAAAGCTTGTGGTAACCAAACACACTCGAGCTGCCCCTTTTCTCATAATGCACCAAGTCTGTTACCTCAGATCTCATTTGCTGCTTTCGCAAAAAGACGTTGTCAGCCTAGATCTTGAGCTTTCTTAGTTAAGTGTTACTTTTGATTGTTTAAAACCTTATTTTTTTACTAATAGTTCCAATAGTTATTACGTATCCCTTACCCTCTGTTTTTTCGTATCTGTTCAATTACAATTGTTGGTAATTTCTTCCCGCCACCTCTTCCTTAGTGATTACTTTTTATTCCCTTTTATTTTCTACACTGTGGTGTAGTTTTTACTACCATAGTTGATATTTTTTTCCTACCTTCTGTTACAAAAAAAAAAGAAAAACTATTTTCTTTTTTCAGTACTTCTACTATAATGATGAAAGCATGCCCTGGTAGATTTAAAAAGTGAGTTAAGTGCGGGGCACAAGCTGCCATTATCAGATGCCTATACACTTGTACTGTTTCGGGCCTTAACATTTGCAAGAAGATTGCTCGAGCTGCCACAGTTTCAGTCTTAGGGCTTTGGCTGAGAGAAAAACAAGTTAATATTAAAATGCTTACTGCCATCTTCCTTTAGAGAAACTATATCTGTGGCTCAGTCCTCCAGAGGTAATGCTAAAGAGACTAAGCTTTCATCTCCGAAGCCTTCTACTCCACCTCTGCTTCGGAGCCAACTAAGAAAAGACTCTAGTTGGATCTGAGAAGGTCCCAGAGTTCTTCACCCTTGGATCGGAGGAATAAAAAAGCCATGGATCTGACTTAGATCAGAAAAGAAAACAGGTGGATCAGACTGCCTCGACTCTTGTGCTTCTCCCCAGGACCAGGT
Source organism: Protopterus annectens (assembly GCF_019279795.1). Classification (NCBI taxonomy): domain Eukaryota; kingdom Metazoa; phylum Chordata; order Ceratodontiformes; family Protopteridae; genus Protopterus; species Protopterus annectens. Next base: position 500,443,634 of record NC_056727.1, read on the forward strand.
ACTCGCCTTCAATTGACCCCGTACCTTACAAGGTGCTTTCACTGTTTTTGGAATGACACTAGTCCAGGTCTCCTCCTGTTGCCTTGACTCATTCGTTCAGATGTTTGACTTCAGAAGATATGGAAAGAATGATGTGGAAGATCATCTCCTTGTAGATTCAGATTGGTATCTTGCCGGCTCCTGCTCCCTTGGGTCAGGAGACTTGTCCCACTACACCCCCACTTCACCCTCCTCCTCCGATCTCTTCAGTGGTTTTGAGTCCCTGGATCCAAGCCTCCTAAATCCATTTGCCTTGAATCCAAAGATAGCTTTATCTTCAGATGTGAAGCTTACTTAGTGCTGTGGTTCAGAATTCTTTGGATATGGATGACTGTCAGTTTTCTTGTCTGATCAGAGGTGTTGGAGCCATCTCTGCCCCTCGGAGCCTCTGCACTGAATAGCTCAGCTATGGCTTCTTCCTCAGGTAGATTGTTTTCGGCATGGTGGAGGATAGTGATCCCGAAGCTTGCCTTCTCGGCACTGGGGTGGTCTTCCTATCTGTGGTGATCGGCCTTTGAGATGGTGAAGAAGGGTATTCTCTGCTCTGACAGGGAGGACGGATCTGACCCCCTCGGATCATCTGCCTTCTATCCTGATACCTCTTTGCTTAAAGCCTCCTCATCCTTTACGACAGGGTCAGCCAGTCCGACACTTCCAGGCTTCCCAGTAGGGTATTACAATTTCTTCCAATACCTCCTTGGAACACCTCACCAAGGAAGAAGTGCAAGAGGAAGCACTTGGACTCTCCAAAAGAGTTCGTCATGGAGGCTAGGGACTTTGATGAAAGTGAAGGGTTCCCACAATCACCTTCAGAAGCTCTCATTTGGAGACATCCTTGAGATCCTAAAATAGAGAGGTAGTTGCCCCCCCCCCCCCAGCAACCCGTCATCTGTCTGCATTCCTAGAGGCTTTTGGAACTGGCCGGTCTACCTCTTGGGTTACTCTGCCTGCCGATGAGCTCATTAAATTGATTTCTTGGCAGGATTCGAAGGAACCTGGCATAGTTGAATCCATACCCAGAAGACTGGACAAGATTCTGGCACCACCTTTGGGGAAAGTTTTGGTCTAACTGCGTGCCCATTGATGCCATGGTCGTGGCTTTTGCCATTTAAAAAGGAACTTGCCAAACATTGTTCCACTGTTCATCCCCCTAACAGGGAGTCTAGTGCGATGGACAGGTTTGGGAAATGTCTGCTTCGGCCACCTTTGCCCTATGGTCACCGAATTACTTGATGCATTTTACTAGGTTATCGAGGGATTTGTTAAAGCTACTTTCAAATACCCTCTTGGATCCATTTTTGCAGAGGTCCAAGCATTCGTTACTTCAGTTGGCTACCCTGCACTCTTTCGAATTCATCCATAAGACTGATTTTGCATGTAGCTGAAGGAACCTTAAGGGCAGCGGGTTCAGGCATTTCTATGGGGAGACATGACTGGATGCGCTTATATGATTTTAGCGGAGCCCTTCAAGTGGTCGTTACTCAGTGCTCCCTTTGACAGCACTTCCTTCTTTGGCCCCACAGTGAAAGAAACTTTATCCAGGTGTGATGGAAAGACCCTTCTGCAGTGGGCATACATTTTTTTGATCCCTGTGAGATTGTTTTCAAGGAATCCACAAGGTGGGCAAAAATGTGGTTCAGGAACTCCCAGGGGCCTTTCCAGGACACACATGAAGGAACTTCCCCTGGGGACAGAGTGGAACCCCAATGGTCGATGCTACCCCCGTGGCAGGGGAGGCCCACAAACTAGGGGTTGAGATTCTTGGACAAGACCCTACCAGCATTCCTGAAAGGAGGCCAGATTGCCCACCTTTGGAGGCAGTCAGGGGGGTTGATTATCCCTGCACCAGAGAGACTGGCTAGACATAATAAAATATACTTTGGTGTAGAAGATTATATCCAGAGGGGTTGTACAATATCCTTTACCCTTCTGTCTCCACTCTTAGGAAAAATCTCTGATCCACCCAGTCATAGGAAAGAAGTAGCAATTCTAACACAAATGCTGCCAGAAAGTCATTCATGAGGTCCCACCAGACCAAATAGAATCTGGAACTTTCTCAAGGTTCTTTTTAGTGCCAAAGAAAACGGGACTGGAAACCAATTTTGGATCTTAGCAACTTTGAACAAGTCAGTTAGACATACCAAGTTTGGAAGGGTCATGGTTCAGTCCACTCTCCCTTTTTTGGGCAAGGATGACTGGATGTGCTCAATAGACCTTCAGGATGCATACTTTCACATGAAGATGAACAGATGATCCAGGAAGTACTTAACGCTTCTGGCTGGGAGCCAGTCACTATCAGTTTACCAGTTCAGAGTTCTGCCCTTTGGTCCCTCCACAGTACCCAGGGTGTTCAAATGCATGGCAGTAGTAATAGCTCACTTGAGACTACATGGATTCTGGATGTTTCCATATCTAGACGACTGTCTCATTACTGCCACGACTAGCCCTCAATTGATAAGGGCAAGAAAGCCGGTTCTGCAGACTTCTGTAAGAATAACCATAAACTGCAACAAGTCTCAGCTAAGTTTAGAATTCATAGGATCAGTTTTCAACACAGGCAATGATAGCTTCACTGTCTCCATCAAGAGTACAAATTAAATGATCACAGGTCAGAAAGATGATCTGCAGTACCAAGATTTCAACCCACTTGGTCCTTCAAGCTCTAGTATCAATGTTGGTGGCAATAATACTAGTACCTTTAGCCAGATGAGGATTTTCCAGTGGATGTTAGCAACTCAATGGTCGATTTCTTTACCAATCCATGTCAGCCCAAATAAGGATCATTCACATGCAAGAGAAATCTCAGATGGTGGATTCAATCAGATTAGGTTCTACAAGGCTGTTCATTCACCACCCCCCTCCGTCCAAGGCCAGATGCTTCCCAGTTGGGTTGGGGGGGTGATTTTTGGGGAAAACAGCCCAAGGCTGTCGGTGCCCCGAAGAGGCCAACTTTGCATATCAATGCTCAAGACATGAGAGCAGTCCTTTTAGTGTTTCAGGCCTTCCAGGATGTTCTTCCTTTTGGGAGAGATTGTAATTCAAATGGACAATGTCAGTAGTTTGGTACGTCAACAAACAAGGAGGGACCAGATATTTACCCTTGTGTTGAAGTGCTCAGAGTGTGGCAATGGGTGATCTTATCCAATCATTTTCTCAAAGCAGCACACACACTGTGGAAGTCCAATTTGACAACAGACGGACTGAGCTGGTGCATTTTTCTACTTTGAGTAGTCTCTCAAGAAAGTGACGGAAATTATTTTTTGTTAATGGCGCCAACCTTGCTCCAATCTTTTTTTTGCTTCTCCCCTAAACAACAAATGCAGCAGCTGCTTTGTCCTAATCCCCCACAAGGGGAATCACTGAGGGATGTTCTGCTTCACGATTGGCTATCCAGTCTACTTTATGCCTACCCACCAATCCCATTAATTCCAAAATTTCTGCTGAAAGCTGTTGGGTTGAAGAGCAAAGCAATCCTTGCACCTTACTGGCCTCAACAGATTTGGTTTCTCTTCCTTTGGCCTCAGTTCACTGACCTTGGATTCTGTATCTGACTCCAGATGACCTGTTTCACCAGACGGGCATGATCCATCTTGACCTATCAAACATCCAGGCTGACAGCCTGGTTTATCCAATTCCATTAATAGCCAGACAACCAGTGCTCTCTTCCCCTGTTTGACATATAATTTTATCTTCCCATAAACCTTCAACATGAAAACTCTATTAAAGTAACTGCAAAAGATGTGTTTACTGGGCAGAGCAAGATCATGTTTAACCGTTTTCAACTCCGATACATAACATATGTGAGTTTTTAGCAATACTTTTAAATAAGGGGCTAGTTTTTTTAACTGTTAAAATTCAGTTAGCAGCAATATTCAACTTTCACCTTGGATTTGAAGGTCCTTCAGTAGTCTCAAGTTGTGCAGAGCTTTCTTGTGAGGCACTCTTCTTTTGAGACCTCTGTTTAAGGACCCTCCTTCCCAAGGGATCTCAGTCTGCTACTGTAGGCACTAATACATTCTCCCTTTGAACTAGCAGTTAAATGTGACCTTAAATGTCTTACTTGGACTACACTTTAGTAGTTATTACCTCTTCTAAATAAATTTCAGAGATTCAAGCCTAGTCTTCAAAACTTCCATACTTAATCTTTCACAAGGACCGAGTGATCTATGAACAAATAGCTCCTTCCTTCCCAAGGTGGTGTCAGAATCTTATCAATTAATTTGCCAGTCTTCTTTCCTAATTTTGCCAACTAGGGCAAATGCACGTTACATTTATTGGATGTTCATAGACGATTGTTTACCTGCACATAGAACAAAAAGATGTCAGAAAAACAGACCAGCTGATTCCTTTGCAGTACTGAAATTGGTAAAACCAGTTGCCAAAGTAACTTTAGCTAGATGGCTAACTGATTTGTATTTCATTTATCTATAACAAATTGTGTATTACCTTTCCACAACTGGTACAAGCTCATTCAACTAGGTCCATGGCAACTTCAGTTTGTGTCCACTGCATCCATGGATGACGTGCAGTAGTAACTTGGGCTATTCCCCCATACTTTATTACTCATTACAAATTGGATCTGGTCTCTAGGGGTAGAGCTTCAACTGTGGTCAGCAATATCCTTCCTTAGAGTCCACCTGGGATTATAGGTAGCTGGGGACTCTGTCCCATCAGTTGAGGAGGATAGAATGAAAATTGGCAACATCAGATGAAGTTATGTACTCACCAAATGTTCCATCGGTGTTGTCCATTTTTATTCTTCAGCATCCCGCTTGCCAACCCCCATCCTTTGTTCACAAACTTCTGGGCAAATGAGCTGACAGAGGAACAATCACTATCCTTTATACTGAGCCCCACATATAGTTTCTCCTATACTGAGCACATGCTTTTTTACGTTTTCTGTATTTATGCATTTTAAACACTTTTTCTGGCAAAAAAAAATCAGCAAACAAGATGTGAGAACTTTAAGGTTGGTGCATTATGGTTAAGGGAGAAGCTCATGAGTTTTTGGTTACCACTAGCCTTTGTAATGTCCAAGTCAGATCAGAGGATCTGATCTGAACCCATCGGTTGAGGAAGAATGAAAATGGACAACACAGATGGAACATATGTTAAGTTCCCAACTTATTTATTTGCACCATTTTGTAAATAAAATTATTTTAAAATTTGCTTCAGAACGCTGAAGACTTGGCATACAAAGCCATATTCATGGAATTGATATTGGGCATCAGGAGGTGCTTATGTCATTCTGGGTATCCAGCTCTAATTATGTTGGCTTAGTGTGGGTAAGTGTGCATTAGTTATGTAACTGCCAAAACTAATGCACAATTGCTTACCCACGCTAATCCAGCATAACTAGAGCTGGACACCCAAAGTAATATAATCACTTCTTGCCAATGCATTCATATTAATGCCATAAATATGGCTTTGTATGTTGAGCCTTCCACTTTTGGAAGCAAACTTTAAATGTACACATTTTTTAAATGCTGCAAAATGAACTTTTTCACAGAAAAAGTGTGCATATGCAAAAAGATGTATACGACCATTTTTTGCATCAAAAGAAGTTTGTTTTGCCCATTTAAAATTCATCTCTAAAACAGGCCATGGGAGTTATCTGCCGAATATTTAATTTACCCTTGATCGTATGCATACATGTGCTGTGGTATTTTTATGCAAAAATCATAGGATGATTTTTGGCTTTGGCTTTCTGTTGTATGTAATTTGTGGATCCAGTCCTCCACTGCCATTTCTTCAATTGAAAATGGGACTGACCTCAAGGGAATCTTGAGTTATGGCATCTTGGGAAATTTTACACAATTCTGGCATAATTAAATATGCATGGAGTTTGTGGATGTTTGATTGCAACAGTGTGTTACAATGAACATAGCACAGTTGTGTTAGGAACTTACAGTAATTGACAGTGTTGGAGTATTCACTGCTGGAGTCCCAGTTGCCTCCCAGCATCTCCCATGTTTCTTTCCTGGGCAGTCTTGAGCTGATAGGGTGCATTTATTCCAACTCTTCCCTTTCCAGATTCCACCTTTCCTTTGGGCCATGTACCTGCAAAAGCAGCTTTGGTCCTTGTGATTAGGACCATACCCATGGGGATTTGTCCTTTAGCAGTCAAAATGAAGGAACGATACTGCAGCAAACCACATCTGATATAAACCAGGAATAAGTAAAAACGAACAATAGAGACGTTCACAATTTAATAAAAACAAGAAAAATAGTGCAAACTGCAAAGCTTTCAGGTTTCCCCTTCCTCAGTGCTTATAAATAATAATGTTAAATACATTAAGTACTTTAAACTTACAATCATATGACACAGCCAACCAATCAGAACAGTGAACTAGTAAAATAAGTAAAAATACCAAAAAATCAATGTAACATCATTTTGTTTCTTCTATAACAATGATTTTAAACTTACAGCATTATATCACCACCCCTGTCATTTTTTGCAGAACCCTAATAACTCTAAATTTAAAAGAATGTCTTATACCTTTGTGCAATATATGTCTGGCTAGAGCGTTAGTTTCAATACTTCTCTAAATTTCTGATCCTATGCTCTATTATACGATCCTTTAATTTTCTATTACATTTTCCTGCATAAAAGGATGGGCATTGTACACAAGTAGCTAGATAAATTATCTGTGTGGTATTACAGCAAGCATAACTATCAAAGGTATATTTCATTTTTGTTACAGGATGGATAAAATATATCATTTAAAATATCCTTGCAACAACTACAATTTAATCAGGAGTATGTTCTTTGTTTAGACCTAATCTTTTCTATATAAAAGACTCAGCTGTTTTTTGCTGTTATGCAAGTTCTATCAGTGGCACTGCAAATATGAGGATAATGGCTACTCCTTCGTATGTTTAGATATAAATTCTCTGTTCACTGTTATCCCCAGTCAATATGGGGTGGATATATGAGAATTTCTGCATATGGATACAGATATGACTCGTAGGCAAATTGAAAACCTTTGCCAGATAATTGATATTATTTTGAGTGATATATTTCTGTTCAGTGGGAAACCCTATTTACAGGTATCTGGTGGGTACTCCCATGGCTAACACCTATGCCAATCTTGTAGTGAGTCAATGAGAGAAAAAGTTTACATGTAAGGATGAAGGATAAGTTGACTCAAACTTTTATTCTATAAAAGATTCGTAGATGACTGCTTTTTGATTTGGAATGGGGATGAAAATAGTTTGACAGTTTGTGGAGTACTCGGAAAATAGTACTGATTTTTTTAAAATTTAAGATGGAATGTTCATCAGAAATGATTTAGATATAAAATTAGAAAAGGATGGGAATGATACAAAACCCGTGTATCTAATAAACTAGTCCATGAAAGGAATCTTAAGAGCAGATTGTGTTACAAGGACTTGTCTGAAATGGGGAAAAGATTAGTTCTAAACAAGGCACATACCCCTGATTGAATTGTAGCTGTTGCAAGGATATTTTAAATGATATATTTTATCCATCCTGTAACAAAAATGAAATATACCTTTGATAGTTATGCTTGTTATAAAACCACACAGATAATTTATCTAGCTACTTGTGTACAATGCCCATCCTTTAATGTAGGAAAATGTAATAGAAAATTAAAAGATCGTATAATAGAGCATAGATCAGAAATTTAGAGAAGTATTGAAACTAGCGCTCTAGCTAGACATATATTGGACAAAGGTATAGGACATTCTTTTAAATTTAGAATAATTAAAAAACATGGAGTTTTTGCGGATTTTAAGATTAAATGTGGATGTATGTCCTGGATTGAATAATGCTGTAAGTTTAAAACCAGTGTTACAGAAGAAACAAATGATGTTGCATTGATTTTTTTTTTCTGTATTTTTACTTATTTTACTAACTCTCTGTTCTGACTGGTTTGCTGTTTCATATGATTATGTGTTTAAAGTACTTAAATGTGTTTAACAGAACTGTATTTATAAGCACTGAGGAAGGGGAAACCCGAAAGCTTTGCTGTTTGCACAATATTTCTTGTATTTATTAAATTGTGAAAGTCTCTAAGGTCATATTGTGCTGTGGAATCTTTATTCCCTTTACTGGCCAGGTCAGAAAAGAACTGAAGGAGATGACCAGCGATGTTCTAAATCCTGAGAGAGGGAGCGGGCTAAAATTGAGTGGGAGAATGTGTGCATCTTTGGATGCTGGGCCAACTGTCAAGCTCTTGTAGAAAGTGTTCCCTGGAATTTGAGTGCTGCAGCATTAACTATACTTTAACGTGCAATCATGGCAGGTTTTTAAAGCAACTGTACAGTTTGTGAGTATGCTCACATAACCATCCTTCATAAGTATGTTGCATAGAACAAGCTGTTCTTTGTTGTGAAACTTTGTATTTGTTTTTGTTTTCTTTTCAGATGCATCCCGAGAGCCGCTACGTGATCATCAGAACATAAACAAGGTAATTTCTTCAGGTTTAAGTACAGAAAGAAGAATGTCTAAACCTTTTCACTTTAAGGTAAGAATATATTGAATGGTTAAGACTTGGCACATTAAATCAATTATAGTTGTTAAAGCTGTTCCTTAGAAAGTGCTGATATTTGACAATCTTCTCCATTTGCTTTCTGGTATTTAGTGTTGCCTATCAAGTAAGGCTCAAGTAGCATCACATTTTTAAGTTTCTTCTTCCTTTCCTTATGTAACAAGCATTTAATAATTTTGTTCCTTTTTGAAATAACCATTTTTTCACTGTAATCTGCTTTAGTGCATTCTGATGGTGTATACAGTGATGAGCTTTCATACTTTATTCTTGTTTGCTAGATATCCTATTCATATGTTTCAGTGCTCATAACATGAGGGAGTCTGCTGCTGGCTGACTCGTATGTCTGGCTAGTATACAAAAGTAATGCTACTGTACTATATGTGCGATGTCGCACAAAGAACAGATCTTACTTTGGTCATAAAATGACATTAGGTATAAAGCAGACATTGGCACGTACCAGTCCTCAACTTTTGTGCCGCCAGTCGGATAGTCTTCTCTGGTTGTTGCTTGTCAAATTGTGGATCCTGATCAGATAAGTGCCCCGTTGTTTTTTTTTTTTCCTTATTACTTTTTGCTATTGTGTGTTTTTGAGGTTACATGTCAGCTAGGACGGGCAGGTGTCAGGGTGGAAGGCAGATTCCACATAAGGACACTCACGACCTTTGTCTTGTTTGCCTAGACACAGACTATGACCATACTACTTGTTCTATTTGCAAGGCCTTTGTCCCCAAGACCCTGTGTAGCAGTTTAGCTTCTCTGAGTTTATATCTAGAAAACCAGCACCTTAAATGTCTTGCACATAACATGAATGGTACATGGAGCCCTTCAGGCGAGCTGCCAGCTAAGAAGGCCAAGAAATCTAGGCCTGACTTACCAGCCACTTCTCAAATTCTGGAAGTCTCTCCCAAGGCTGATGTTGGTCCAGAGACTGTTCCAGAGTTGGTAGGCACTCCTTCGGGTACTGCTGTGGAGGCCGTGAAGGACACTACCAGCACGTCCTCAGGGGATATGCAGACATCTGTTCTGGATGTAAGGGGGACCTCTGCTCATTGTGACTGAAGGCCTGCATGGCATTCTACCGATCATTGTCTGGGAAGACTTCCCTACCAATATTGAGCGTAGGCTGACATTGGGCCCATCCACTTTCCACCGCATGGATGTTTCTCAGAAGAAAAAGCTTAAAACTAAACATGCTTCCCCCTCCCTCTCCCCCAGGAACAACCAGTGGATTGACGGGCCTTTTCCCTAGGGCTTTTCAATACCTTTATGGCCCTGAGACAGTATTCAGCTCTTTCCCTCCCTTCTCCTGCCTTTCCTCCCTCTATACCACAAAAGAAGCAACTAGATGAAAGAAGCTTGCAGAACAGACCACCAGCAAAAATCCAGGTTTATTTAAGCGTTTTTCGTCAAGTTTCAGACTTCAGAATAAAATCACATAATAATGACAAACATATATACACAACCCCACCTAGCCATTGGTCAATGTAGTTACATCATTTCCTCTAAAACAGACATTCTACAAAGTTGATAAAAATTGTTAAAACTTGATATTCTTGCAACAAATACAACTGATAAACCTATAAAAAGTACATTGATTTTAATTTTAAAACAGAAAAGGAAATTGTCATTAAGACCTGGTACTTGGCAGGAATTAGTTTTGATATGCCATGTCAGTTCCTTAAATTCTAGCCATTCATCCATTGGTCGCCCTCTTGCTCCAAGATCAACATGGTCTATGGTCCCAAACCTAAAAGTATGTGTGGGGCATGCACAAATGTGCTTGTACAAAGCACTGTTTGTTTTAATTCCTGATGTCAGACAGGTGTTGCTGCACCCTTTGCCTCAGTGCTCTTTTGGTCTTACCAATATAGAAACTGTCAGGTCACACACTGCGACATACACCACCCCCTTTGAGTAACAGGAGTACCTCTTCCTAGGTATTACCATACCATAACCAGTGATTTTGATGGCCTCACCTTGAAACATGGCTGGACACTGTTTACATCTCCTGCATTTGTAGCAACCACCCAGTGTGGGTGCACAAAGTCTGTTTCTAATAGGCCCTTTAAACTAACTTCCCTCTTGTAAACTATAGTGAGCTCGTTTCCCACTACTGAGTGAACGTCATTGTCGATGGTGAACATATCCCATAACCTACATATAATGTTCCTGATATAGAAGTAAACACTAAAAGGAAGAATAAAAGCTCTTGAGAAACAATCCTGTCTCCCAGTCTGGGTTGCTCCAGTAGGGCCATTCTCATTGGACAATAAGCAAAAAAAAAAAGTCCCTATTTCTAATCACCTCGTTGGCAGTGTCCTGTGACTTATTTATTTTACATTTGTTAACCAGGAAATTCCGACTGGACCAGGTCCATTTTCAGCGGAGGCCTGGGGAGAAAAGCTCCAGCATCAAGTTATACAAGTACAGTACATACAGCATAATACACAAAACAGGTTTTATCATATATGCTGAACATGGTAATATAACGAAATTAATAAAACACTCCAGGTAAAAGAAGATATAGAACATGGGTATAAAGAGTATGTCAGTTATACATTGGTAAGAGAAGAACATATATCAAGTAAGATTCTACAGTTAAAAGTACCCTTTCAGATGACTAAGCCTACAGGGGATCAGAGATCCAGCATGTGATCAGAGAGGAGTTTGGAGAGTTAATAGTAGTATGGGTAGGGTTATGTGATACAAGGGCATAACCAGGTACTAAGAAGGTGTGATTTGAGGGAGTTTTTGGATGTGGAGGGGGGGCAGTGGACACTGATGGGGGAAGAGTTCCAATATCTGGCAATGGTGTGAGAGTAGAGCACTTTCCCTGCATTATTGTTAGCCTTGGTGATGGAGAGGAGAGATTTTTTTCACTGGTTCTTGGGTACCGGTTTGCAGTATAGACAAGCAAGTAGGTTGGATAATGAGGGTTTTTTTCAGGATATTTGAGAATATTGTAGGCTGTGCCTAGCTGGTGATAAAGTAGCTCTGGTAGCTCAAGCCATTTTAGTTTTTAGTGCAGCACAGTGATTGGTTCTATAGATTGAGTTAGTAGCAAACTTGGCTATTGTATTGTAGCATGATTCTAGTTTCTCTTTGTGACATTGTCTGATTTGGGTAAAGATTGGTGCTGCATATAATAGAGCTGAGAGGAGGTGGCTTTGTGTAAGAGTGACTCTTGCTTTTTGTGAGAGAAAGGACTTGTGCCTGTATAGGGAGTCTAGTTTTTTGTGTACTAGTTTTATGGTATGTGAGATGTGAACCTCAAAGTGGAGATTGTCCTTGGATGTTATGGTAAAGGAGAGGGTTCTTTTGATCTGTTAGGGGTAAATAGTAGCAGTTTTGTCTTTTTGGGATTTAGAATTAGTTGGATACCTGATATCCATTTTTCGACTGAGTTTAAAGGTATCTTGAGTGAGTGTATGTAGGGTGGTGGGAGATGAGGCGGAGCAGATCAGGGTTGAATCATCCGTATATTGTATGAATGTGGCATGTTGTATAGAGCTATTGAGGTTATTTGTGAAAATAGAGAACAATAGCGGGCCCAATATAGAGCCCTGTGGGACTCCTATGGTGGTTGGAAGTTGTGTAGACAGAGTTCCTTTCCAGTGGACTGATTGTTGCTTGTTAGATAGGTAGCTTCTGAACCAGGCTATGTGCGACAATATGCGACAAAACAAAGAAATACCCTCGAGGATAAGTCCGAATCTTCAAGAATTTTTGCAGTGATTGATCTTTTGGGATTACTGATTTTTTTTCTAATTTTCTGGGCAGATTTTTTTGAAATGGTGTCATATTCTGTCTCATGAACCAACGCAGGTTTTGCTTTTGGTTTGGTTAAGTAGTAAGTAGCATAATACTCACTTTTGTACCCCTGCATTGTTCCTCCTCTCTCCAGCGTTTACTGTCTGTGACCATTGCAGATCCCTTAGTCATGGTAACTGAGCTCTGTCTACTAGCCATCTTATGTCCCCTGTCCTTGCCTATTATCATGAACTTTATCAATGAAAATATGTGATAACAGAAGTAATAGAATCTAGGTACTCTCTGTAACATTGCTGGGTTCACTGTCCATGACTGAATGAGGAACATGTCTGTCTGTGAGGGTGTTGGAGTGGAATCTCTCTTGCTTGGGACTGAGAGCAACCAAACTGAGGTAGTTTAACCACCTTGTGAAGATGTTGCCCTAGTGCCATACAGTGGGAGGAAGCTGTGGGGCAGATCTAGATAATGCCAGAGAAGTTTACTCTTGTTTGGTTTGGGAGCACTTCTGCCTCTTTTGGGAGGAGGTGGAGACCATTTTTTGGTATTAGTGAAATCTAGTATGCCCTACTGAGCCTGCTGCTTTCATAAACTGCTTATCTTTGTGTTACAAAGTGGATAAATAAATGTATGGACAGATATTGGCTTATATAAACTGGCTGAAAAACAAAATGGCTTATAATGCATATACTCTTATGAATCTTTGAGTGTCCCTCTTGGTAAGAAGGTTATATTTTTGTTCTGCATTTATTTGTGTTTTGGAGGTTTGCATCTTGCATCATCCGTGATTGTATTGAACAATGTTAGGAAGCTGTGATGAGAGGATTTCTTACTGGACTTGGAACAGGCTGAAAAGTTTTGGAGAAGGGTATTAGAATGTTATTGATAATAAATGTCATGAACACGTTATGGACTGTTTGCTGTAGAACTCAGGTGCAAGAGGGTTTTGTAGCTCTAGAACAGAGAATGCAAGATCATTGAGATGGAGGACTAATAGCAGCTTGCTTGTTCTGTATAGCAGTGTTGTGATCAGTCTCTATAGCATATCTAATAACATTTCTCAACAATGTTGTGGTTGTGAACTTTTTGAAATTGAAAGTAATGAGGTTTTCACTTTGTTTTTTTGTATGTTTAAAGTACTTGGTTTAAAAAGGCAGTGGGTATTTGATACTATAAAATGAGTTGTAAGGGAATGTGTATGGTGTTTATTGCGTGTACGAGAGTATTAGTAGACAGGGAATGACTTCTGTGGTGGCACTTTTAATTATATGTTGTAATGTTGTGTAACATTGCAGAGGCTAAAACAATTTAAGTTCTTTTAGAGTTAATGACAAGCAAGAAGTTTATCTTGCTCCTGCTTCGTTTTCTGTCTGTCTTTTTGGTGCATTGTGCCTACTTGGAAGGTAGTATAGAAGTTGCCTAGTAGCTCTTCAGTGTCTTAAAATGTTAGTGTATGATATGGGACTTTTTAAAGGATGCAATTCTTCAGTGTACATCAGTGGTCTGTATTTCATTGCTGTTTTAGTTGCAGCAGTATTTGATTGGGTGTATTTTTATTGCTGATAAATTATTTTACAGTTTGTGTAGGTGAGTTGTAATCCCCTGAGTTTCTCTGTTGTGAATGGGTGCAGTATTTTGTATTTTACTTGATATTTGTGCATGTAACCTGGGTTTTGTTGGTGGGTGTTGATCACTAGTATAAAACTGTGTTGTCACTGTCTACTCGTGTGTGTGTGTGTGTGTGTGTGTGTGTGTGTGTGTGTGTGTGTTGATTTGAAAAACAGTTATTGTAGTTTAGTATGATTTACTTATAGCCACGGTGGTACAGCAGTAGCGTTGTTACCTCACAGCAAGAGGTTCTCCTGTTTCATGGCTGGAGTGCCTTCTGTGTGGAGTCTGCATGTCCTCCCCGTGGTTGAGTGGTCTTTGTAAGACATGAGTAAATGGGCATGCCTTCGCTGAAGGTTGGGCGTCAGGCTGGCAACTTGGCACCATAAAAATCGGCCGCCAATCATTAGTGGACCGGAGTTCCGCTGTGGCGACCTCTAACCAGGAAAAGCCGAAAAGACAAACCAGTATGATTTTTTTTACTTGACACTAGAGTGGCGACAGTGGTTTGTTCTTTGAAAGAGATTGAGCAATATTGCAAATAGCATGGGGTCAGTTTGTACGAAGCAGACTTTTTCCATGGGCATGAAAAAGCAAAATCATAATTTTACAATATTCTATATTTATTCATTGGTTTTGTTAACTAGATGTGTGATGATACTCTGTTTTCTAAAGATCGGATTTGGACTGATGGCAGTTTGAGGAAAATTGTGGTCTTCACAATGTGTTTAACTGTGTGACCCTTTCTCTTGCAAATGAAAAAGTGGCTGAAATGAATGGAAATATGTTTTGGAGGCATAACCTCTTGAATCAAATGTGCTAGCATGCCTTAAAATGGAATCACAGTACACTTCAAAGTAGCTGCTGACTGGAACTATAAAAAGAAATCCAACCAGTTCAAATGCAGGCACCTCGGAGAATCCTGTGCATTGGTGCTTTCTATTGTATCTGGGCTGGTGTAGTTAATCCTTTGTCCATTATAAGTGACAGAACTATTTTAGGTACTTTGCTGTGGGAAAGGCCAACACTTAAAACTGAAACAATCAATGTTCTGTAGTCCTATCTCACCTTCATTCTTACACATGGGTTCGGAGCCGAGAATCGGCTCCGACTCGGCCTATTTACAAGCTCGAAGTCTTTTAGTTGGCTCATGGCTAGGTAGGTATCCCATGGTGCACCAGTACAATCCCCAGATCTCATTTGCCACGTCGACTAGTTCAGATTTGCTTCTTCTTGGCCGTGGCCAAGTCTAACACATTTTGTTCAAATTTTTTGATATTTCTGCTATTTTCATAGCCTTGTATAGTTGCTGTTAGTGTCGTGTTTGTAACTAGATAGCATTTACTAGAGTGCTTCTTGTGTTAAGTTTCTCTGAGAACAGTTGGTATATATATAGAGAGAGAGATAGGCTCCTTTGCGTGCAGTTTATACTGTGTGTGCATTTTTCTCATATTTAGATAGGTTTTTCGATTATAATTAATAGCTTTGCTTGCAGAGCCTTCCGCTTGTTATTTGCTGTTATTGGTATTTGCATCCAGAACTGGGTTCTGTTTGACCTTCATTCTCTTTAGTTCAATTATTAGACTTAGTATTTTTCTCGAGTGTGTGGACGAGACTCTTTACTTGTCTACTGTACCTTTCCCTCTAGGTCCGTTTTAGTTAGAGGACCTAGATTTTCCTCCCTTTCTTCTCTACCAGGGCTAGGACCGTTTAAGTTAGAGGACCCAGTCCTCCCATTTTTCCTTTCTTTTCTGTGTGTCTGATTGCAGTCTTTTGTGAGATGTCTAAGGAGGTCAAGGATAAGCCATCTGGCTTTAAAAAGTGTGTGAAATGCTCACAGATGTCTGTAACGGATGGCCACAGTAACTGCGTATACCGTCTTGGGGCCATCCACTTACAGGAAACATGCTTATTTTGTCACTCTTTTAGTGCCAGGGTGTTGCAGGAGAGGAAAAATTAGCTCATATTAAAAGGTCTCTTAAAGCCCTCCTTTGAGGTAGATCTGGCTAGCTCTTCCTCCTCTAAGTCTCATGGATCTAAAAAGGAGAAATCCAAGTCTTTTGAGAGGCCCTCCATGGCGCCGGCTGGTGCATTGGACCGGCTTCTCAAAATTGCCAAATCTGACAAATCTACTGCCTCCTCTGCTCCACTGAGTTTGGAGCCGATTGAGGGTTCTTCTACTACTACTTACTACTGTTGCTATATTTTTAGCACCAGGTAGTTCAGAGCCAGTCACTGAGTATACATCGGAGCTGGTCTACGGATCCTTTACCGGTCTCCCCTACATTAAGGTCACCCATATTGCAGAGATCCCGTCCTCCCACCCTGTCTTCCAGATCTTCCAAGAGCTTATCGGAAGAAGATGTGGAGAGAGTAGTGCTGAGACTCCTGAAGTCATCTGCCTTACCTAAAATGTTGTTTGCCCCAGCCCAGTCGGTTCCGGGGCCACTTGTCAGTTACCCCTTTGGTGATTCCTCAGAGCTGTGCTAGTCTTTCAGAGCCAGAGTGTTTAGTACTGTTGGTGGGACCCTCCGTTCCAGCTCCCCCTGAGGTTGTTTCGGAGCAGAGTTCTGCTCTGACACAACCTGTGCCATCCGTGGTGTCTAGGAGCCGAAGCTCCCCGGTTGGCCCTGACAGGGACGCTTGGAACTGAGCCTCTTAGGTTCAGAGCCTTCCTCTCGGCGCTTCAGCTAGGGTGAGCTCGGACCCTACATCTATCTCTGAGCTGATGGCATCATCTCCTTGGAGCCGGGGAGGTCTTCGGAGCCAGAGAGGTCGACATTCGAGATGGAGTGTGCTGTCCTGATCATAAACTCCTACCAGAGGTACCGACACTCTCCTCCCTAGGGCACCTACTTCTGTCTCGGCTCCTACTCCCCCTCTGGACAGCAGAGACCCGCAGCCTCAGGAGCCACCGGCTGGTGGCCCCCATTCTTCCAAGACCTCCCTGGAAGCCCCCACAGAAGAGAACATGCAAGAGGAAGCATGTAGACTCTCAGGGTGAGTCTCTTACCTCGGACACTGACCTTGAGGAGTCAGAAGGGTCCTCCAAGTCATCCTCTCTGGCCTACATTACTCATATTCTCAAACTTTCATTGTTTGTTTTTCTTATCCATTGTACCCATAATATTGTTTTCCTCTGTAATATTGTTAATTTGTCTCTATTCTTATGTATTTGTATGTCTGTTTGGGGCTTTTCCCCTCAGGTCTCCACTGAAAAAGGGTAATTCTTACCCAGCTGGACCAACCCGGTTAACAAATGCAAATAAATAAATAAATAAATAAATGCAAATGTCTCCTTTGTAGACATCCTGGAAATCCTTAAGCAAAAGTGCGGTTGCCCCACTGTGTCACCCCTTCTGATGAGGAGTCTGTGTATCTGAAGGCTTTTCGGGTCTCAACCTTCAGCTTCTTGGGTGTCTCCACCTTTCGACGAATTGTTAAGAGCTCGTGAGTCGGAAGGTGTGGGATACTCCTGATGCCATGGAGCCAGTCCCCAGGAGACCAATTTATCAGCTACCAAGGAGAAGGAATTTTTGTCAAAGCGTATTCTCGTAGATGCCATGGTGGTGGCGGTGGCCACTAAGAAGGAGCTAGCAGAAACTTCTGTCCATCCGCCGAATAAAGAATCTCGAACGATGGACATACGGGAAGGGTATCGTTTCGTCAGCAGCATTTACTCTGATTGCTGAACTACCTTGCACACTTCACGAGGCTTCAGAGAGATCTCCTTAAGGAGTTAGGTGATGCTCTACAAGGTACATTCACTGAGGGAGTCCCTGAGAAGGTGTCTGCCCAGTTGTCCACCTTGAACTCTGTTGTCAACTCATCCATGAGGCTCATCTCATATGCAGCCGATGGAGCGAGCAGAGCAGCAGGTTCAGGAATTTCCCTAAGCCATCATTTCTGGATGCGCTTGTGAAATTTTGTGGACCCATTTAAGTCTACCTTTACCAACACCCCCTTCAATTCTTCATTGTTTGGACCCAAGGTAAAGGACACACTCACCCGGTATGAGCAAGAATGGAAAAACACTTTGCCGTGGGAGTACGTTTTACCGTCCCCTATAGACCATACCCTAAGGGTCAAGAGGGGTGGTAAAATGTGATTCAAGAAGTCCCAGAGGTTTTTCCAGGATGCACAGGGTGACTCCTCCTTCAGAGACAGATGAGAAGGAAATGGTAGAAGTCACCCTAGAGGCAGGGGGGGACCGCAAAACCAGGGAGGCAGTGATTCGTTTCGGGGACGGCCCTACCAGCGCTCCTGATGGTGAGGCCCGACTGTGCTGCTCTGGAGCCGGATGGGGGTCGCATTTCTTTGTATCCAGAAGCCTGACTAAGTATTACTCAAGACAGATGGGTACAAAAAATTATCACCAGAGGTTATTCCATACCCTTTTCTGTGCCACCTCATGTTCCCTAGAGGATCCCGGATGTTCACTCCATCACAGGGATCAGGCAACTGTGGAGGTCAAGTTGCTGGCAAAGAGTCATCCAAACAGTCCCTGCAGACCAAATAGGATCCGGAACTTACTCCAAATTCTTTAGTACCAAAATGTGCAGGGGACTGGAGGCCCATCTTGGACCTTAGCAAATTAAACGAATCCGTAAAGGGCAAGTTCCGGATTGTGACACTGCAGTCTATACTCCTGTTTCTAGGGAAAGACACTTGGATGTGCTCAATAGACCTCCAAGACGCTTACTATCTCACAAAAATGGGCAGGGTGTCGAGTCATCTACCCTTCCGGCTGGGAGCCAGTCACTACCAGTTTCGTGCTCTGCCCTTAGGTCTCACCACAGCCCCCAGGGTGTTCACCAGTGTATTGCAGTAGTGACAACTCACCTGAGACATCGAGGATTCCAGGTGTTTCCGTATCTGGACGACTGGCTCCTGATCGCCCCCACCAGGCATCTACTTCAGACCAGGGATGCTACCATTCAGCTTTGTGCCCAGTTGGGGATTACCATCAATTGGGAAAAATCTGCCTTATTGCCCTCCCATTTTGTGATTTTTATAGGCGCAGAAATACACAGTAGCCATGTTGGCTCATCTTCCAGTAGAAAGAGCACAGAATCTGGTTCTTCAAATTCACCGTCTTCACCCCCTACGAAAAGTCAAGGCCAAGACTGCTCTGAAGCTTCCAGGGACCATGGCTTCTACCATACCACTAGTGCTGCTAGCCAGACTACACATGCGTATTCTTCAGTGGCTCCTGTTGTCCCAGTGGTCCTTTCAACAACTACCATTAACTCATCTTATACTGCTGACAGACTCTTGGAAGAAGGACCTTATTTGATGGACTCAACCCAACCAGTTAACCACGGGCACTCCATTTGTCCCTCGCCAACCCATTGCCACTGTGACCATGGATGCCTCACACATAGGGTGGGGGGGTGTTACCTAGGCAGGACTGTCTAAGGCTCATGGCAAGATCACGAGGCTCACCTGCATATAAATGTTCTAGACATGTGTGGTGCTCTTGGCATTGCAAGCACTTCACGACCTTCTTCCTCTTGGGACGATTGCAATACAATCTGACAACATGTCGGTAGTATGGTATATCCGCAAACAAGGCAAAACCAGATCATACCCACTCTGTTGAGAGTCTATTCGAGTTTGGAAATGGGCGATATCTTCCGAGCGCTTTCTGGTGGTGATGTACATCCCAGGGACAACCAACATAATAGCAGACAATCTCAGCCGGGCAATTTTGATGCCGCATGAGTCGTCTCTGAAACGGGAAATAGCGGAGCAGATTTTCTGCAGATGGGAACAACCTTGCTACGATCTCTTTGCCAGCCCAATCAATGCCAAATGCAGTAACTACTTATCCCTCATCCCCCCTCCGGGGGAGTCACCGAGAGATGCACTTGTTCACGATTGGCCTCGGGTCTCCTTTATGCTTTCCTTCCCTTTCCTCTCCTATCCAAGGTTATTCAGAAAGCGAAACAGCTGGGAAGCAAACTGATCCTCATTGCTCCTTACTGGCCTCAATAGGTTTGGTTCCCCTTTCTCGGGCCTCATCTAGACGATCCATGGATTCTGAACCCAGTGCCAGATCTCTTGACACACGTCAGGTTCGCTTCATCCCACATTCACAATTTGACAGCTTGGCTGCTCCAGTTCCATCCCTAGTCAGGCTTCACGACTTCTCACCCTCCGTGACTCGTATCCTTCCTCTCATAAGCCCTCCACTAGGAAATTATATTCCAGTAAATGGAGGAGGTTCTCTATCTGGGCTGAGAAAAAGAATGTTGACCCTTATACCGCTTCCATTCCGGTGGTTTTGGAATTTCTGTTTGAACTTTTCCATCAGGGATCTGTGGCTGCCACAGTCAGGGTTCAATTGGCAGCAGTTTCTAATTTTCATCTAGGCATACAAGATTCTAATCTGATGTCACATAGGTTGTGCAAAACCTTCCTCAAAGGTGCCACTTTAAGACCTCCATTTCAGGAACAAGTTGCTTCATGGGACTTGTATTTTGTGCTATCCAAATTAATTTCTCCACCCTTGGAGCCTTCTCATTTGTCACCTTTGAAATTTCTGTCTTGGAAAATGGTTTCTGGTGGCAATCACATCTGCTAGACGAGCGTCAGTTACAAGCACTGTCTGTCAAACCCCCTTATCTGATATTTTACAAAGATCAGAGTTAACTCTTTGTACTAATCCAGCCTTTGTCCCCAAGGTCTGTTCCCATAGCATTTTGAACCAGTCCATAGAACTTCAGGTGTTCTTCCCTAATCATTCCAATGCAGCAGAATACAGCAGGATGTTCTTCGTGTTTCACTGTTGCAGTCATCACATTTCGGTTATTTGCTTGCAGTAGCCTTCAGTCGGCCTGATTTAACAAAGTCTTGGGTCCTGCGTCGGTTGCTGTCTCTTCTGTGACGTCCGGTCATCAGGAGTATAAAACGTATAGCCGACGCCATTACATCAGTCTTTCTTGCCGTGAGGTGCCCGAAGCAGAAGCAGTTCGCAAGTGCTGGTTGGCTGACTTCTGAAATTTTCGTTTTCGAGTTTCAGAACCGAAGTCTTCAACTAAAAGCCAAGTACACCGTTGGGGAAACTTTTTCTTCCTCTTAACCGATGTCTGTAAAAGTAAATAATTGCATTACTTGTGGAAAGCAAATACCTCATAAAGATTTTCATTTGTACTGTATTCCTTGCCTAGGCCCTGACCACGATGCACCTTGCTGTCAGTTTTGTGCCTTATTTAAACCACGAACTATCCGTTGTCAGTATATTTCCGCTTTTAAATATTTTGGTGCTCTGTTCAATTATCCTGATATGGCTTCTGTAAGCCATCCGACTACTGACTTTCCAAAAAAACGCAAAGATAGAGACCGAGGCAGGTCCGAGGTCCAAAGCTGTCGAAGACGCTTTTCCTAAGCCAGTAGCCAGTTCACCGGTACTCATTGAGGCGCTTTCACAGCCCCTGATACCAGCTACTTCAGATTCGCAGGCCTCTACTGAGACCCATTCGGAGTCCGGTATGCCACGAGAAGCTTCAACTGTGGAACCTGCGGCTGTCTCTACCTTGGATGGGTCCGGAGCCGCTGTGCAGGCAACGGCTTCTGGGGGTGTATTCAGGCCTACTGACTCGCGTATTAATCCAACGCCATTTTCTTCTTCAAGGCCTAAAACTCGAACCATACCTAGAAAACTGACGCCCAGACCGCATGGCCAGGCCTCTATGCCTAAAAAGCAAATGATAAGAATGGCTGAAGACCTTATTACTTTAATCAGGGGAAGCCAACTTTCCGCCTCTAAGAGAGACCTAGGACTGAGTTTGCTTATGATACTTCTGACCAGGATTCTGAATTTTCTGTTTCCTCTGATCAGGACTTACCCTTATCTACCTATGAGGATTCTGATGCTGAGGACTCTATTCTCTCTGCATCCCCCCCAGAGGATTTTTCTTTTGGTGAAATCATGCATACCCTCAGGGAGCATTTTCGTTGGGAAAGTCAGGATATCTCTGATTCTAAAAAGAGGCTTAGGGATTTCTTACTCCTGCCCCAGTACAGGCCATTAGCCATACCTCCTTTACTAGACATTGTTGATGCCTTTTCGGAATCTAGCTTAGCCCCTGACTCTCTACCTCCTGCTCCCAGAAAACCTGATGGATATTACAGGGTCCCTGACTCTCACAAGTTTCTTTTTAAAAATCCTACTGCGTATCCTGAGACCATTTCACTGGGACCCAAGGGCATTAAAGCTACTACTGCCAAAAATCCTACCCCCTCTGATAGAAACTCCAGGGCACTGGACAGATTGGGTAAGAAGGTATACACTTCTACAACTTTGGCCATTAGGGCCTTAAACCGCCAGTTTCATATGTGAAAGTATCAGCAGCATGTTACTGGAACAGAAAATTGTTGATTCCTGATTGTGCTGAAAATAAGGATTTACAGGATTTACTGCATTCGACTGAACAAGTTGGAAAAGCATACTTTGCAATGTGGTTTTGATTCACTAGAGGCATTTTGCAGGGCTGCTGTAACTGGGTCTGTACTTAGAAAGCATGCTTGGCTTAAGGAACAATCCTGGCCAGATCATGTTAAAGTAGAATTGCTGGATGCTCCCTTAAATCAGGACTGCCTGTTTGGCAACAAGGCAGAAGTTCTTAAAAAGATGGAGGAAAAAGCTAAATCTATGCAAACTAGTTCCTTCTCCAAGGTTTAGTAGGCATTGGCCTTCCAAGAATTGGTCCCTTCCTGCCTTTTCCAGACCTTCAGTCCAAACCCAGATCCAGCAGAGCACCCAGGCTTCAGTCCCAGGGTACGCACAGGACTAAGCAGTGGGGGGCCTCTTCTAAATCTGGGAGTAATAAAACTCCCCCCTATGGTAAACTGTCTCAATGACTTCTTTTTAAAACTTCCAAGCACTTCTCAAAACGACCGCCCCTTTGAGGGAAAAGATTGCTCTTCATGCAAAGAACTGGGAACTCATTACTCAGGACAAATGGGTTTTAAGTATAGTGTCCCAAGGATACAGATTTCACTTCCACACTTTACCAACACCAACTGGGTGGAAAGATCTACCCCCAAATCAGTGGGCAGAGGCCCAAAAGCAAGTACTTTCTCTCTTAAGCATAGAGGCTATTCAGTTGGTACCAGAAGAGGAAAAGTGACAAGGTTTTTACTCCAGATTTTTCCTGGTACCCAGAAAAGACAATTCATGGCATCCTATCCTGGACCTGTCTGAACACCTTTTTGGCGATTCCAAAATTCAAGATGCTGACTCTTCACCAGTTGCTTCCTATGCTAGGCAAAGATACCTGGCTGGCAACACTAGATTTAAAGGAAGCATACCTGCACATCCCAGTCGGGGAATCTTGCAGAAGGGATACCCAAGCTTCAAAGCAGGTTACAAGCACTATCAGTTCTCTGCACTGCCCTTTGGCTTATCTACTGCGCCCAGGTGCCTAGCTCCAGGCATTGCATTTTGCAGGCAAAGAAATATTCATATATACCCATACCTGGACAAATGTCTAATTTGAGCAAAAAGCCAGGACATACTCTTGAATCATCTGGCCTTTGTACAAAGGGTCCTAACTTGTCTGGGGTGCACCGTAAACGAAACAAAATCACACCTGGTACCCTGTCAACAAATTACATTCCTGGGAGCAAGCTTGAATCCAACTTTCCAGATGGCTTTCCTCACACCAGAGTAACAAATTCATTTGACTACCTACTTCAAACAAGTAGCCACAAAAACCCTGCTATCTGCAAGGCAAATACTACAAGCCTTTGGGTTCATGGCCTCCTGCATTCTTCTAATTCTGTATGCAAGACTGCATATGAAGAAACTGCAATGGTGTCTAAAAAGCCTATGGTGTCAACATTCTCAGGATCTAGAAGCAATGATTCCTATCATACCTTGCCTACGCCTAGAGTTCCTTTGGTGGCCAGAGGCCTGCCACCAAAACAAGGGACTACCATTCACACTACCCCCTGCCGCCCAAACCCTAACACTCATCGGGCTATGCATGGGGGGCTCACCTGGTAGGGAAGTGCATTCATGGAAAATGGAATCCAAGTCAAATGCACCTGCATATCAATCAAAAAGAAATGTTAGCTGTACAGAATGCTCTGACAGCCTTCAAGGACCACAGTCTTCCAGGACAATTAATGGTAAACACCGACAACACCACTGTTTTATGTGGTACAGGGGGGGTACACATTCGTACCCCCTCTGCAGGCTAGCCATGGCATTGTGGAACACAGCCTTGAGCTACCAAGTGCATCTACAAGCTCAATTCCTGCCAGGAAAACTAAATACACTGGCAGATGGACTAAGCAGAAACCTCATGGACCCACACGAGTGGAAACTGGAACCAAGGGATTTCAACATGTTGACAAGCAAATGGGGAAGCCCAGGTATAGACCTGTTTGCCTCCCCCCAGAACTATCAATTAATCAATTACAAATTTTGCACAGGGACCCCCCCCCCCCAACAAGCCTGGAAAGTGGATGCTCTGTCCTTCAGCTGGAAAAACCTATCAGTTTATGCCTTTCTTCCTTTGCCTCTGCTCTCCAAAGTACTGCTGAAGATCAAACAAGACGAACCAAGGACAGTTTTGATTGCACCAGACTTGTCACGCCAACACTGGTGTACCCCCTCTTGCGCAGTGTGCCACTGTTGGCCCCATGGCACCTGCCTCAGACTTCTACCCTCTTGTCTTAGCAGGAGAACCAGATTCTGCATCCTCTGCTTCAAACACTGAACCTAGCAGCCTGGCTAATTACCTAATCTCTCCTTTACCATCCCTCAGTAAACCAGTGATGGATATCATGTTTATTTTATTTATTTATTTATTTTTTTTTATTTAACATTTGTTGACCGGGAATGTCCGACTGGATTCCACAGAGCCTGTTTTCAGCGGAGGCCCGGGGAGAAATGCTCCAGATGCATGTCTTTAGAATGTGGGAGGAAACCGGAGTACCCGGAGGAAACCCACGCGAACACAGGGAGAACATGCAAACTTCACACAGAAGGCACCCCAGCCGAGAATCGAACCGGAGAACCTCTTGCTGTGAGCTGACAATGTTAACCACCGCACCACTGTGCCTATGTTACAGGCAAGGGGGCCTAGTACTAGGAAATCTTATGCTGAAAAATGGAAAAGATTCTGTGCCTGGAACCAATCTCAAGGGATGAGCACAGCAGTGCACAATTTACCTCCGATTTTACATTACTTAACTGAGATGCTTCAAAAGGGCCTTTCTCCTCCATCAAAATTCACGCCTCAGCCATTTCAGCTCATTATAACACAGAACCACCCCTCTTCTCTCATCCACTGCTCAAGCTGTTCCTCGGAGGGGCCAGAAATGTAAGACCAGCCAGGAGAGCCCCAACTCCAGCCTGGGACCTTAACTTTGTATTGGAGAAACTCACTATTCCTCCTTTCGAGCCAGCTGCTACTGCAGATTTAAAATTCCTTTCTTGGAAAACAGCTTTTCTTTTAGCAATCACTTCAGCAAGAAGGGTATCTGAATTACAGGCCCTTATGGCAGTGGAGCCTTTCATCATCTTTCATGCAGACAGGGTGTCCCTCAGGACCAATCCCTCTTTCATTCCCAAGGTAAGTATGCAGTGTAGCCCTTAATCAGTCCATTCATCTGCCAACCTTCTTTCCTAATCCACAGAACAAACGGGAACGGATACTGCACTCCTTGGATGTGCACAGACAACTTCGATTCTACTTGAACAGGACTAAACCTCAAAGGAAATCTGAACAACTGCTGGTAGCATTTGCTGCAGGGGCAGAGGGGAAGGCTATCTCAAAGCACCCTATTTCTAAATGGAGAGGCCATTGCATTCATTTCTGCTATAAGCACCATGGAAAACCTATTCCACAGGGGATCAGACCCCACTCTACAAGGGCTGCATCTACCTCTACATCCTTTCTCAGAGGCATCCCTACCAGGGGCATCCTAGAAGCTGCTACCTGGAGTTCTGTACATACTTTCCCCAAGCATTACCATCTGCCACTTTTCTCTAAATCCAGAGCTGGCTTTGCCACTGCAGTCTTGCAAGGCCTTAGTGCTGGTCCTAATGCTATCTGAATTCCTCCTCCCATCCTTAGCTTTGAGTAGCTACCCAAATGTGATGACTGCAACAGTGAAACATGAAGAACATAGTACAGTTGTGTACACTTACCATAAATGTAGATGTTCGAGTGTATTCACTGTTGCAGTCCTGGTTACCCTCCCTCCAGCCCCCTTACTTCTTTTGGCTATACCTCTACTCTCTTTTACTATGCTTAATAGCTTTTTGGTGTATTTGCTTTTTTGTTGGAGGTATAATCTTACATATTTATAGATTTAATTGCTTCCCATTAGGGGGTACCTGACATCTGGGGCAAGAAAAACTGATGTAATGGCGTTGGCTGCATGTTTTATACCCCCTGACGTCACTGAAGAAGAGACAGCAACTGACGTAGGACCCAAGACTTTGCTAATCAGGCCGACTGAGGGCTACTGCAAGCAGATAACTCAAATGTGATGACTGCAACAGTGAATACACTCTAACATCTACTTTTATGTAAGTGTACACAACTGTACTTTTCATTTGGATGTTCATAGACAATTATGTTTTCATTTGCACCAGACTAATGAATTCAGGAAGGAAGACCAATTATTTCCTTGTCCGAATCCAGATTAGGTCTACCAGTTTCTAAAGTCACCCTCTCAAATTGGATATCTAGCTTACATTTACGTTTATGATGAGCCTTTACCATTCAAAATTAGGGCTCATTCTATGAGATCTGTCTACCTCTGCAGCCTTTCAAGCCAGGGTCCCACTTGATTAATATCTGTGCAGCAGCAACTTGGGCTTCCCCTCACACATTTATTACTCGATACAAATTTGATTCTACCTCTAGGGGTAAAGCATACTTTGGTTCCACGATACTCAAGTATTTTTCCTTGATCCACCCAAGAATAAGGTGCTAGGAACTCTGTCCCATGTGTAAGAATGAAGGCGAGATAGGACTACAGAACATAAAGAAGTTCTGTACTCACCATAACGTTCCATGTTTGTAGTCCATCTCGCCCTTCATTCTTACGAACCCACCCTCCTACCCCCATCCTGGAAATATCTGGAGACAGAAAAATATTATCATTATTCACTGGGGACCTTTTATTATTCGGTTCTTTTTGTATGGTTTATTATTTCTCTTGGCAGCAAACAAGTTCTGGGGATTGTACTGGTGCACCATGGGATACTTGCATAGCCACGAGCCAACTAGAAGACTTTGAGCTTGTAAATAGGCCGAGTCTGAGCCGAGGATCGGCTCCGAACCCATGTGTAAGAATGAAGGGCAAAATGGACTACAAACATGGAACGTTATGGTGAGTACATAACTTTTTTTTCTGTAATAAATTCTATAATGGTTGGGAACAAAACTGTGGAACTGGAATGTATAGATAATTTAGACTAGGCTTTGGTTCGGCCTTCCTTTGCTTGGAAGAACTTGCTTATTGTATATGATTACTGGGGAATAAAACAGCCTTTCAGCAGTGGCCTGGAGAGAAAAGCTCCTGACGTAAATTGTATACAGATATAGTAAACATTGCTAAGACAAAAGTGTAATTAAATTTGCATTTAGGTAATGTACATGTTTGCATTCACATTGCTATATAAAGTTTTGAGTTTCATTACATTATGCCACTAATAGTGACGCATATAAATTTCTGATAGGAATCCATGATGGAACATATTTAAATATTTATATACAGTCTACCATATTGCATTTGTGTTGTAATATACAGAGTTCTCATTTGTAGTCATTATAACAGTTATTGGTGGTGGATATCTGTGTTTAGACTTAACTTTTTGATTCATGGAATCAGTTGTGAAGAATATTCTGTAATAATGCAGCAATAGATGCTAGGTCTTGCAGCTGCCACAGAGGGTTAAGGATGTGAGCTGTAGTTCCTGTTGTGCAGGGTTTCAGTCCATCCGCCCTCATTTGCCTACTGTGTGACATTAAGCAGTTCATTCAACCGGGTGGGGCTTGTGGGCACCTGTGAATTTGGACTAAGCTCCTCAGTAGTCCCCCTGGACTGCAAGTCTATTTTAAAGGAAAAAGAAACCTTGCTAGTTGCTCAGTCGCATGGTGGTGGTATTCTACACTGCCTATGAAAGGCAGTATTAATGATTTGAGGCTGGTTGTGGGAAAACTTATGGTGGGAGTGATTGGGTATAAACATTGTGGTCTTTACCTGGTTTGATTCTGATTTCTGGTTATTATTTAGGCTTGTAATAGTCTCCTAGCTGATAGCCTAGTATGTATCTATGCAGCTATACATTTTGCTCCTTTCTCAATTTTTCTTTTTTCTTTTTTAATAGTAGAATTGGTATGAGCAAGAAGAGTGAAAATACAGAGAAAATTATCAAATGTGCTTGTGGTAGGCAAATGGCACCAAATGATTTACCCACACAATTTTGTTTAGTGCTTGACCATAGTGTGGAGGATTGTGAGAGCTGAGCTGAAGTTAAACGCACGCAAAAACTGTCTTTAGTCATTCCATTTAGAAAAATGCCTCGCTTTTTACTGGAGAAAGTAAGACACCATTTATTGTTAATCAAATGTAATGGTTAAAGTGGAAAGTAATGAAACAGATGATGCATATTATAAATGTGTTTTTAATGAGGACTAAAGGAGTCCTTACTCCAGGAGACTGGGATAAGAACTTGAGTAACTCCCTCAATCAATGATATGCAGTAATACTGTAAAGGTGGGCATATGTTGGTGCTCTTGAGCTATACAGTAAAACAGGCAGCTTAGCTGATCCCTGTGTTAGTGCCTACTTTGGACCATACGAAAAAGAAAGTCATTCTAGAAGTGAAAGGTAGGGGTTTCATAAATTTCTTTTGTAGAAATCTTTGTAGTAGAATTGCTGTTAACTGATTTACATGATGGTGGCAAGGCAGATATCCTTTTAAGTGCGACAACAAGAAGCGCCAATGCTGGCTCTGTTTAGTAACTAATGTATATACACATTTCAACTGATACAGCCTTTTCCTTCACTAGTTTAAAAAAAAAAAAAAAAAAAAAAAAAAGGTCCAGGCTGCAGAGCATAAACAAGAATATTTTTTCTCTGGGAGACCGGCAAATATTTTGACTCTTCAACAAGTACTCCTCTCTGTTTAAGCAGTCTGACTTTAAAGATGCCTGTCTATTTTCTCCTCTTCCTTAGGGCTCATGACATTTAATAATGCAGTTAAGAATATGGTTGAATGCGTAAATTGGACAGTAGCAGAAATATATTCTAAAAGATATTTGAGTGCACACTTTCTGAGCCATTAGGCTGGATTCCTCCTGTGTGTGTGCTAGGCGTTTTAAGGATTTGCTAGCATGATATCTACTCAGAAACCAGCTCATAAATCTGCAGATCTAATGTATAAATGTAAGGGCAGTTCACTTTTCCCTATTTCAACTTAAAACATGATCTATCAAGTTTCTTTTTACCTTCAAAAAATCTTCTGAGAATGACCTGTTGTGACATTTCTTTTTCATTGCAAAGGAAGATTGATGGACATGTTTGGCTAAAAGTATACATCTTTTAGTATCTTGGTATTTAGGGCAAATTTGCATATCTGATGTTTATTTTGCTTTTGTTTACTGTTTTTTTTCTGAATGGGTTTTGTGAAAAAAAACTTTTTCAGTGGAGGACTGAGGAGAAAAGCTCTAATGTATTACTAAAGCTTTTCAAATAGACAGTAGTGCATAATGAACGCACATTAATATTAACAATTGCACATGTTTGCAAATTAGATTGTGTTGTATGAAATAAAGGCAACTATTAACCGTTTGAAAGATACTCCTGCATTAGTAGATGTTGACTATTGAACATTTAAAGTGGTGTATTACTTGGTTTGTCAGATAATGTGGCTAGTGCATAGAAATTCAAAGAAATGGAAGTGAAACAAGGAACTTGGTAGGGTGGAAAATTTTAATATTGCAATTAAGAGGTGGGGTGGAAAGCAGGTTCATAGACTATATAAATGACCGTTACAGGGTATATATTAGAGGTATGGAGGTGAGGGCGAGCATTGTCGCAAAAGTAAGTTCATGGCTGGGAGATGCTAGTAAAACTTTTCAGGTATTGGTGAAGACTGGTAGGGAGACATGTTTCTGAATGAAGAGAAATGGTTTGACATGACAAGTTATTTATCCTGGAGTTCATTCCCACTGCCGCAGCAGCATTTTGGGTTATCTTTTTTTCTCAAAAATCTGTTTTATTTATTCAGAGATAATTCAACAAATTTACAACAGTCCAGTGTACAAAGTGGGTGCATACAAAGAATACAACCATATTGGATGCAAGACCATATAGATAGTTTACCAGCAAGGTTACAGTAAACAAGGAAATGGCACATAAGCAACAGTACTGTTGATAGCTTTGCATAAAAAAGTAGTATGACTTGATATAAAGATTATGACCTTTAGTTAACCCACAACTATGTACAATATTTAAAACTGCTACGAAGAGAAATCTTGTAGTCTCGGGAGTTTTATTATTTATATGTTCTGTACATTTAATACAACACTGCAGAATTTATCCTGCTTATTGTATTACGATTCAGAGGACAGAAGGTAGTGGTCTAAGCTAAGCTAACGTCTGTAATATTTACAAAAGAGTATTATTCCTTGAGAATGTGGTCAGTGAGAAAACCCCAAAACGTCTGGTAGTAAGAATGTTTTTTTACTATTTCTTTTTATCATTTTATGGAAGATGATGTATTTGAATGCTATGTTTCTGTATCCTCCTTACATTTTGGGTTATCTCATCTGCCAAGGTAACCCAGTACTGACCAGATTTAAAAAGCTCAGGCTCTGCTCCCTCTGGCTTCCAGTGACAGCTGATTGGCTTGAACATATTATGAGGAAGGGAGCTTGTCAGTGAGTAGATGTTCAGTGAAAAACTTCTCAAAAGCAGACTTCACTCTTCTTAAGACTGAGAAACTACCGCCCCATAAGCTTAACTAGCCTGGTCTGCAAAGCTATGGAAAGAATCATTATGGAACTCATAAACAGAGACATAGGGGACCTACAGACACTTGACCCCACCCAGTTCGGCTTTGTAAAGGGCAGATCCTGCCTTTTAAACCTGGTTGACTTTTTCGAAACAGTCACTAGAGCCATTGATGAGGACAAAGCAGTCCATACAGCATACCTGGACTTGGCTAAGGCCTTCGACACAATACCCCACTCAGGCATCATAGATAAGCTAAACAGCTTAAAAGTAAACCCTTATGTCACTAGATGGGTTGCAAACTGGCTAAAGGACAGAACCCATAAAGTTAAAATCGCTGGAGCAATGTCAGACTCAAAGCCAGTCACAAGTGGTGTCCCACAGGGATCTGTCCTGGGACCCCTCTTGTTCGGCATTTATTTCTCAGATGTTAAAGCAAACATGGGAGGGCTGTGGCTGACTAAGTTCGCAGATGACTGCAAACTTGGCGCCATAGTCGATACACCAGCAGACACACACATCCTACAAAAAGGCCTTACTGAAACGGACATCTGGTGCCGTAGTCACGGCCTTAAACTAAATGCCAAAAAATGTATAGTCATCCCTTTTGGAAAAAACAAAGTACCCACAAATTATCACATAGACAGAAACCCACTGAGTACGGAAAAAGTAATCAGAGACCTAGGGACCCAAGTAGACAGCGACCTCTCATTTGACACCCACGTTGCCAAAGTGGTTAGAAAAACATTCTACCTTGCACACCTTATCATGAAGGGATTCACATCCAGATCCAAGGATGTCATTGTACCCTATATTCCTCCCTCATCAGACCCATGATTGAGTACAATGCCCCATTTGGTATGTACCTCACCTGGCATTTGCAACAGCTGGAGAGACCACAAAAATACCTCACCAAAAGGATCAAGGGTCTCCAACATATGTCTTATTCTGCCAGACTAAAGAAACTTCAGCTCTATTCAGTAGCATACCGCCTGCTCATAGGTGATCTCTGCCTGACGTACAAGGCCATGTCTAATCAGGATCTGATGGACATGCTCCACCTCAAAAAATCCAAATCCATCAGGACCACGAGAGCTAAAGACTTAAACCTCGGCACAAGTATGAATAGGACATGCTGGAGGGATAGATTCATAACCCAGAGGCTTCCCATGCTTTGGAACAGGATCCCAGTTCAGATTAGGCAGAGCCCTCACTGACTCTCTTCAAGAGAAATCTTGATGAGTGGATGGGAGATCGTAAGTTTACCCCAGGGGTCACATCTGTGTCACTGCTAGACAGGGGCACAGTAAACTAATTCTATTATATAAGGGGACCTTCATTGTGTCACTACTAGACAGAGGCACAGTATTCTAGATTTATTCTGTACATTCTTGTACCATTTCATAGGGTGGCAAAAGCCACATCACTATGGCTAGGCTTACAAATGCCCCAGGGCAGATAGCCTAGTACTATACTATGAAACTATGAAACTGTTGCAGTCATGACTGTAGGGTTCTCCTCTGCCGGCAGGCAGTCCCCAGTTGGCCAGAATCCCAAAGTCTGGGTCCGGCGTCGGCTGTTCAGCCATGCTCCCTGACGTCAGAGCACCAGGAATGCAAAGCTGACAGCCGACGCCATGTTCTCCAGTCTTTCTTGCCGTGCAGTGATAGCAGTTCGCAAGTGCCGGTCGGCTGACTCCTGACAATTTTTTATAAACGTACTTCAGTCCGAAGACTTTCTTCTCCTTCTCAAAGCTAAGTACCCCGTTGGGGAAACTTTTTTCTTGCTCCAGTCCGATGTCAGAAAAAGTTAATAATTGTATTTCATGTGGGAAGCAAATACCTCATAAGGATTTTCATTCTTACTGTATTCCTTGCTTAGGCCCTGACCACGATGTAGCAAATTGTCGGTTTTGTGCTAGATTCAATCAACGTACGATTAAACGAAGGTACGATTTTGCATTTCATTACTTCGGTAGGTGTTTTAATTATAAAATGTCATCTGATACGGTTCCGGCTACCGGAGTTCACAAACGACGTAAGGATAAAGACAGGCCTCCGAGGTCCAAATCAGACTATGTTGTACAAGTAGAGCCAGCTTCAGGTTCGACCGTCGTCAGTGAGGCGCTTTTGTAGCCCCTGTCGTCGGCCATTTCGGAACCGATGGCCGAAACGGACTCCCACGAGGAGCCAACTAGGTCTTTGAATATTTCTGTTGCAGGACCTTCGGACAATGCTCCATCAGATGGGTCCGGAGCCGCTGTGCAGGTACCGGCTTCCGAAGGGGTTTTCAGGCCTACTTCGCTTCTAATAAAGGCAAAGACTCCTTCCAAATCAAAGACTGCAGCCCAGGCCTCTCTTGATCCGGCACCCAAGTCTCAGAAACAGTTACTTAAGATGGCGGAGGACTTACTTACTATGATTAGGGGTTCACATCCCCCTCCAGATAAAAGGCCAAGGCAGGAAGTTTATTATGACTCCTCTGATCAGGCTTCTGTTTCTTCAGTTTCTTCTTCTGACCAGGAATATTCTTTCCCTCCTTATGAGGATTCTGATGCTGAGGAATCCATTCCTTCAGCTTCTCCCCCTGAGGATTTCTCTTTTGGGGAAACTTTGCATGAAATGAGGGAACATTTTCACTGGGAAGGACAGGAGTACTCGGAATCTAAGAAAAGACTAAGGGATTTTCTTCTTCTTCCCCAACATAGACCCCTGGCTATTCCTCCTATTTTGGATATTGTGGATGATGCTTTTTCGGAGGCTAACTTAACTCCTGACTCTTTTCCTCCAGCTCCTGTTAAGCCGGACAGATATAGGGTTCCTGATTCCCACCAGTTTTTATACAAGAATCCTACTGCTGACCCTGAAACCATTTCTCAGGGTCCTAAGGGGGTTAAGGCCGCTTCTGCTAGAAACCCCATTCCCACTGAGAAGCATTCCAGATCTTTAGAAAGATGGGGCAAAAAAGTGTACACTTCTGCTACTTTATCTATTAGGGCTTTAAACTGTCAGTTTCATATGCTGAAATATCAGCAATTTCTACTGTCTGTTTTAAAACAAAAGCTAACTTCCATTTCCGCCTGTGCAGATGATAAGGAATTACATGACTTAATGCATGCCACTGAACAAGTTGGGAAGCATGGTTTACACTGTGGATTTGATGCCTTGGAGGCTTCTTGTAGGGCTGCTGCCTCTGGCACAGTCATTAGAAGGCATGCATGGTTAAAGGAACAAAATTTGCCAGATCAAGTAAAAGCTAAATTATTGGATGCTCCTGTTCAGCATAATATTTTGTTTGGATCTAAAGCTGAAGAGGTGATAAAGAAGATGGAGGACAAGGCAAAATCCATGCAAACAGTTAAAGATTTCTTACAAGTACAGCCACCCAGATTTAGTAGGAATTGGCCTACAAAAAATTGGTCCTTTCCCAATTCAGACAGGCCTCAGAGGGGTAGATACAGACGCTCCCGAGGAAGGCCTCAAACGCAAGCCTCTTATAAACCAAGACAGTGGACTGCTTCCACCCCTAGGGGAGGAGAGGACAGGTCGTAAGCTCATAGAAAACAGACTCAATGACTCCCTGTGTTGGGCTGCAGGAACTTCTTACTTGGCAGCCCCTCTCAGAGGAAAATTTTCTCTTTCACCTAAATTGGATTGGTATAACCCAAGACTAGTGGATTCTGGATGTGGTTTCAAGAGGTTACAAATTCCATTTTCATACCCTACCAAGACCAAGCGGATGGCCAGATCTTCCAAAACATCAATGGTTAGAGGCCTTAAACCAGGTGGAAGCTCTCTTGGCTATGAAAGCCATAGAACTAGTTCCACTTTCAGAGATGGGGCAAGGTTTTTACTCAAGGCTCTTTCTAGTCCCCAGGAAACAAAATTCATGGAGACCCATTCTGGATCTGTCAGTCTTGAACACTTTTCTCGAGATACCAAAATTCAAGATGCTTACTCTACAGCAGCTACTTCCAATGCTGACCAAAAATGCATGAATGGTAACTTTGGATTTAAAGGAGGCATATTTACACATTCCCATCGGGTAGGAATGCAGAAAATACCTCCGGTTCAAGGCTGGATCGAGGCACTATCAATTCTCTGCACTGCCCTTTGGATTGTGTACTGCACCCAGGGTCTTCACCAAATGCCTGGCTCCAGTAGCAGCTTATTTCAGACTCAAGGGAATTCAAATTTACCCTTATCTGGACGAATGTCTTATTCAGGCAGACAGCAAGGATGTCTTACTCCAGCATCTAGAGTTTGTTCAGAATCTTCTCAAGTTTCTGGGATTCACTGTAAACATAGTCAAATTTGACACCCTCACAACAGATAATTTTTCTGGGTGCTTCTCTAAACACAACAACCGAGATGGCTTTTCTGACATACGAAAAACAATTACAGCTGGCTTCAACTTTCAAAACCTTGGCAACATTAACTCAGCTATCTGCAAGGAAATTCCTGCAGGCTTTGGGTTACATGGCCTCCTGCATCCTTCTCGTACCATATGCAAGACTACATATGAGGAAAATACAGTGGTACCTAAAAAGTGTATGGTCTCAGCATTGCCACAGTTTAGACATACAGATCACCGTCCTGCCTTGTCTTCAAAAGGAATTCCTTTGGTGGTCCAAGGCATGTACTCTAAACAAAGGAAAACCCTTCAGTCTGCCTCCTGCCACTCGGATACTAACCACGGACGCCTCAGATTATGCATGGGGAGCCCATTTTCAGGGCAACTGTCTGCAGGGCCTTTGGACAAAGGATCAGAAGCACCTGCATATCAATTTAAAGGAAATGTTAGCCATTCAGAAAGCTCTGTTGGCCTTCAGGAATCTTCTACAACCAGGACAACTACTGATACGGACAGACAACACCACAGTTATGTGGTACATAAACAAGCAAAGGGGATCTCATTCCTATCCCCTTTGCAGACTAGCCATGAATCTTTGGAACACAGCTCTAGCTTGCAAACTGGACCTTCAAGCTCAGTTTCTACCAGGGAAGCAAACCTTCCTGGCAGACAGTCTGAGCAAAAACCTGTCGGACCCACACGAATGGATGCTGGACACCGAAATATTCAAGATGATTACAGAAGTCTGGGGATGTCCTCACATAGACCTCTTTGCATCCCACCTCCAATCATCAACTACAGATTTTTTGCACCTGGACATTCCACGAACTAGCTTGGAAAGTGGATGCACTATCATTCAGTTGGAGAAACCTCTCTGGGTATGCCTTTCCGCCTCTTCCTCTTCTTCCATGGGTATTGCTAAAGATCAAACAGGACAAGCCCAAGATGATAATCCTGCTGGCCCCAAATTGGCCTCAACAGTTTTGGTACCCAACACTGAAAAACCTTTGTCTGGAGCCCCCTTGGGTTTTACCACAGACTCCGAACCTTCTGACTCAGGTTCTGCATTCCCATGTCAAAACTCTCAGCCTGGCGGCCTGGTTAATCCAGGGTCTTTGATTCATTCTCTTCTACCCAAGCATGTTATGGATGTCATTTTAGAAGCCAGACGTCCTAGCAGTAGAAAATCTTTTGCAGGAAAATGGAAAAGATTTTGTTCCTGGATGCAGGCTAAGGATTCAGATCCTCTTATTCCTAACATTCCTCTGATTTTACTTTACCTGACAGACCTCTTACATAAGGGTCTCTCTTTCTCTTCCATAAAGATACATGCCTCTGCTATTTCTGCTCATTATAATACAGACTCTCCAATCTTTTCCCACCAACTCATGAGACAGTTTCTCAGAGGAGCTAAGAACTTAAGGCCCCCTAGATCTCCTCCCATTCCTGCTTGGGATCTCAACTATGTTTTGGAAAAACTCACCTTACCTCCTTTTGAGCCTGCTGCCACATCTGACATCAAGTTTTTGTCTTGGAAGACAGCCATCCTGTTAGCTCTGACCTCTGCCAGGAGAGTTTCGGAGTTGCAAGCCCTTATGGCTGTGGAACCTTATATTATTTTTCACCAAGACGGGGTGTCTTTAAGGACTAATCCTACTTTCATGCCGAAGGTGATTTCCAAAGTGGCTTTAAATCAAACTATTCACTTGCCAACTTTTTTCCCCAGTCCTCAAAATAAGGGGGAAAGGCTCTTGCATTCCTTGGATGTACACAGACAACTACGTTTTTACCTGGACAGAACCAAGGACATCAGGAAATCAGAGCAATTGTTTGTTTCTTATGCTTCAAGTTCCCAAGGTAAAGCTATTTCAAAACAGACCATTTCCAAATGGATTGCTCATGGAATTAGATTTTGCTATTCACACCATGGAAAGCAAATCCCAGGGGTCTATAAGGACTCACTCTACCAGAGCTGCTGCCACTTCAGCTGCCTTCCTCAGAGGAGTTCCTACAAAGGACATTTTGGAAGCTGCAACTTGGAGTTCAGTGCATACTTTTTCTAAGCACTACAATCTACCTCTTTACTCTAAGTCTAGGGCAGGCTTTGCTTCTGCAGTCTTGCAGGGCCTTTTAGCCGCCCCCTCTACTTTATGACCACCTCCCTTTTATTCTGCTTTGGGATTCAACCCTACAGTCATGACTGCAACAGTGAAACACGAACATAGTACAGTTGTGTACACTTACCATAAATGTAGATGTTCGAGTGTCTTCACTGTTGCAGTCTGGGTTTCCCTCCCTCCTGTCCCCTCTTATTTTTTCTTTTGTGTGGTTCCTTTTTTCACCCTTCTTCTGAGGTGTATTTGCAAAGGGTATGGGATCGTACTCATTTTGGAACACCTGACATCTGGGGCAAGAAAAACTGGAGAACATGGCGTTGGCTGTCAGCTTTGTACTCCTGGCGCTCTGACGTCAGGGAGCATGGCTGAACAGCCGACGACGGACCCAGACACTGGGATTCTGGCTGACCGAGGACTGCCTGCCGGCAGGGGAGAACCCTACAGTCATGACTGCAACAGTGAAGACACTCTAACATCTACATTTATGGTAAGTGTACACAACTGTACTTTCATTCTGTCTTTTTGCCATTTTAAGAAAGTCCTCTGACCCTTCGTAGGATCCAGTGCTGATTTTTCCAGCTTACAGGTCAAATGAGCTTCATTTGGAGACCCCTTTCCTCATATTTTTAGATGTAGTATTCTCATTCTATTTTGGTTTATTTTAAAAATATTTTAATATCTTTTCCTCAGTTTACAATAATTTGTGGGAATTTCTGCTTGTAGCAGTGTTTTCATTTCTATCTTTGACAAATGCTTGTTTTATTGTCTTTCTCTCAGATATATATTTTCTATGGGTGCTGTTAGTCACCAAGAACAGATCCATTGATTTTATACAAGAAGTTTTAGTTGCGTTTTAAATGATTTTACATTCTGAATGTGTTTAAGTGATATCGGTTTGTGGTTCCATAGTTTAGCTGCACTATTTAAATGTAGAGTCACCTGTAGTATTAGTGATGAGTACTTTTTCTCTTGAGTGTAAAATATTGAGGGAGTAGTGATGTATTAAGTTAAGGGCTGAGCAATTTTCCGTTTTATACAGAAGTCTGTGTATTGCAGTTAGCTGAGAAAGAGCTAGATGATGTGGTAGTTCTAACCAGTTAAATTCTCTGAGGTATAGCCAGTGGTGTGTTCTATTATAGTTTATTGCAAATTGGGATGTTTTATTATAATAACATTAATCTGGTTTGGACAGTTGTGAGACTTGAAGTTTAGTTAAGACTGGGGCAGCATGGAGGAAATACAGCAGTAAGAAAATAGAAATGTCTTTTGGTCATGTCAGTAAGTTTTTTTTTTTTTTTTTTTGTAATGTATCTAGTTGAGTTTTTTAACCACTTGTGATGCATGGTTGAATTTCTACTGGTCATCTGTGATGACACCTAGCAATTGTGTGATGATCTTCGTGTTTCACTGTTGCAGTCATCACATTTGGGTAATCCCTGCCAGGGTAGACCACGGCCGGCCCGAATGCCAGAGGCTTAGTATTTCTGCGATGGTTGCTGTCACTTCAGGACTGACGTCAGGTCGTCAGAAGTATAAAGTAAGGCAGCTGATGCCATTACATCAGCCTTACTTTTAAAACTGGTGTCAATGAAAAATATTCGTGGATACCTGGTGGATAAATAGCTCCTAATTTTAACTGCCGTGTAGCTTCAGTGTTACAAATCCTATTACCCCAGTCCCCTCCCTTAGGATCCTTGAAAATAATTTCTGAAATTCTAAATATGAACCTAGCTTGTCATACACAAGTCAATGTGTGCTTGTAGAAGGAATTATTCGGCTCAATGGCATATAAATGTTCATAAATTCGCTTACGTAGTGCTCTCTTGGTTTTACCAACATAGAATCCTTGACACCCTAAACATGTACTCAAACAAGCAAAAAAAGATAAAGCATTGACATTATAAATTATGTTGTAATATTGTGTTGAAATGTTTTTTTAAACTCAATTTACATGGTATAGTGTTAAGGTTTTGTGTTTATTTGAAGAGTTAAAATTTGTATTAATGAATGTGCAAATCAACACTTGTTGTTTTTAATTAATTGGGGGTGTTAGTCACAATGTTGAGGCACCTTGGTTTGTTAAAGTCCACGGTTTACATGGACGAAAGCACTTACCATTTATTGTTGCTGTTTGGATTTACCACTTACTGCTGATAATTACTGGAATTCATATTCCTCTTTGTTGCCAGCTTGTGCAACACGTTTTGTGGAATAAAGCTGTTTTTATAACGTAGTAGACTGTGGACTTACTAATTCTTATTGAGCTTTGGCTGTTTTACTAAACTTACCTGACAGCCTACTTCTCTCAACTAGCCAGCAGACCTCAGTTATCTGCAAGGAAAATCCTGCAATCTCTGCAGTTCATGGCATATTGCATTCTACTCATTCCGTATGTCAGACTTCATATGAGGAAACTTCAATGGTACCTAAAAACCTTTGGTGTCAACACTGTCAAGACCTGGAAAGTCTTATACCCATGATACCTTGCCTCAGAAAAGATTTTCTTTGGTGAGCAGCAACATGCTCTCACAAACAAGGGACTACCTTTCTCACCACCCCCCGCCACCCAGACCCTCACCACAGACTAATCAGACTATGCCTGGGGTGCACACCTGGACGACGGGTGCATACAGGGCCACTGGAGCCCACAGCAAATCCATCTGCATATCAATGAAAGAGATGATAGCTGTCCAGCAGGCCTTGACAGCTTTAAGCCCCTTCTCTCCCCATGGGCTCTCCTGATCAAAACTGACAGCACCACTGTGATGTGGTATATCAACAAACCTGGAGGGACTCGCACCCACCCTCTATGAAGGCTGGCCATGACCCTTTGGCACACAGCCTCTGCCTTGCCACTCCACCTGTTAGCACAATTCCTACCAGGTTCTGAAAACTCTCTGGCAGACCACTTGAGCAGAAATCGTCTGTACCCACATGAGTGGCAGTTCGACAAAAGAACCTTCACCCTGATAACTCAGAAGTGGGGCACCCCGAAGGTCGACCTCTTTGCCTCCCACACCAACCATCAGACCATCAGCTCAGCATGTTCTGCACCAGGGAGCATCACTGCATGGCTTGGAAAGTGGATGCCCTGTCCTTACCTTGGGTCAATGTATCGGTCTATTCCTTTCCTCCACTACCTCTCATCCCAAGGGTACTGCTCAAAATAAAGGAGGAAAAGCCTCCGCTACCTCTCATCCTAAGGGTACTGCTCAAAATAAAGGAGGAAAAGCCAAGGGAAATTCTTATTGCTTCAGAGTGGCCTCGCCAGCACTGGTACCCCCTGCCACCATGGCATCTCACTCAGATTCCAACCCTCCTGACACAGAGGGAAGGAGGATTCATGCATCCCCAATTGCAGACCCTTAATTTGACAGCTTAGCTTATTCCCGAACTCCCAATCAATCTGCCAACCTCAGTCAACAGGTTCTACATGTCATATGAGAGGCCAGACGCCCTAGCACTAGAAAGTCTTATGCTGGCAAATGGGAAAGGTTCAGTACATGGATTCAGGCTAAGGGAGCCAATACGGTACAACCCTTTCTCCCCGCATATCCTGGATTACTTAGCTGACCTGCTACACAGTGGTCTCTGTCTTTCCTCTATTAAAATTCATACCTCTGCAATATCTGCTCATTTCCTCACCGAGCAGCCCCTTTTCTCACCCCTCT
Source organism: Protopterus annectens (assembly GCF_019279795.1). NCBI lineage: Eukaryota > Metazoa > Chordata > Ceratodontiformes > Protopteridae > Protopterus > Protopterus annectens. Next base: position 500,484,692 of record NC_056727.1, read on the forward strand.
GATCAAACAGTTCTTAAGAGGGGCTAGCAACTTGAGACCACCAACCCCTGCTTGGGACCTTAACTTTGTGTTGGAAAAGCTCACCCTGCCTCCCTTCGAATCAGCCTGTTCAGCATAGCTAAAATGTCTCTCCTGGAAGACTGCTTTCCTTCATGCCATCACTTCAGCCAGAAGGGTCTCCAAGCTGCAAGCACTCATGGCTGTGGAACTCTTCATCTTCCATGCTGACAGGGTATCCCTCAGGACTAACCAGTCCTTCATGCCCAAGGTGGCGTCCAGTCTGGCTCTCAACCAATCCATTCATTTGCCCACCTTTTTCCCTAACCCACAGAACAAGGGGGCAAGGATCCCGCACTCTCTCTAGATGTGCACAGACAGCTCAGATTATATCTAGACAGGACTAAATCCTTCAGAAAGTCTGATCAACTGCTGGTTAGCTTTGCTGCAGGGGCTGAGGGAAAAGCCATCTCCAAGCAAACCATTTCAAAATGGATAGCACACTGTATCCATTTATGTTACAAGCAACATGGAACCCCCCCCCCCCCCCAGGGGGTCAGGACTCACTCCACCAAGGCAGCCTCCACCTCTGCAGCTTTCTTCAGAGGGATCCCCACCAGGGACATCCTGTAGGCTGCCACCTGGACATCTGTTCACACTTTTACCAAACATTTAGCCACCTGCCTATCTTCTCCAAATCCAGGGCAGGGTTTGCCTCTGCAGTCTTGCAGGGCATCCTAGCCAACCCCTAGTTTTCTTGACTGCCTCCACCCATTTCCTCAGCTTTGAGAATCAACCCAAATCTGATGACTGCAACAGTGAAATACAAAGAACATAGCATAGTTGTGTGCACTTACTATAAATGTAGATGTTAGAGTGTATTCACTGTTGCAGTCCTGGTTTCCCTCCCTCCATCCCCATCTTCTTCTTCTCTTTCCTTACAAGTTACATATTGATATTTGCTTTCTACTAGTGGGGTTCTTCCACCAGAACCTGGCTCCCACTTGGGGGCTCCTGACAGGTTTGGACAAGGAAAAACTGATATAATGAAGCAACAGTAACCGATGCAGAAATACAAGTCTTTGGTATTTGGGCTGGCTGAGGGCTACCCTGGCAGAGATGAACCCAAATGTGATGACTGCAACATTGAATACACTTGAACATATACATTTATGGTAAGTGTACACAATTGTACATTTTACTTGTTCTGTTATGGTGGCGATTGCAGCGATGACAGTGAATACCGTTGTGGTAGAGGTGTATTTTGGGGTAAAGAGAAGTTTTTTTTTTTTTTTTGTTTTGTTTTTTTGGGTTTAAATTATGTAGCCATCTCTGAATCAGTAAGAACAATTGCTGCATAAGGTTTTGGTGGTTAGAGAGATTTGACAGAGCAGATTAAGGTCGAGTCATCAGTGTCTTGAACTAGGGTAATAGTTTTTTTTCAGTGTGAAGTTCATTGATGAATGTTAGTGTAAAGCATGGTATAGATCCTTATGGGACACCAGTAGTTAGACAAAAAGTTTCAAAAATATTTTTTCCATTTCACTATTTTTACTTCAGTGGTTTCATAGCAACCTCTCAAAGTACAGAGCTCATGAGCTTTTAAGGATGAGATTTAAGATTTTCTTTCAGGAGAGTGTATCAAAGGTTTCTGGTAGGTATAGGAAGGTGATGGAGACTAGGCTTCCACCATTCCTGTGAGTGACACTGACAAAAATTAGTAAAGCAGTAGGTAGTTGTGCTGTGATAAGAGCAGAAGCCATGTTAGTTGAAGACGCAAGCTGGTTGTCTGTTACTTTGCATATGAATATGTTTTTGTAATATTTTTGATATGCTAAATAAAATGGCAATTGGCTTGCAGTCTAAAAGATCTTTGATTCCATGCTTGTAGGACTGGCCTTTGGTCAACTGGTGCCCTAGGCAGAAATCTCCACAGCTCCCCCCAACACCACCCTGTGCCCCATCCTGGTTTACCTACACCATCCAGATTACTGGAAAAGCACCCCTGCTAGAATAGCGTCCTAGGCTGCTGCCTAGTTGGCCTGTGCTTAAGGCCATGTATGCACCCTTGTGCACTGGAATAATGAATTTATTTCCATAGTGAGGAGAGTTTATTTTCAGATATGGATTGATTTTTTACCTGAAACAGGACATGCAGTAGCCACAACTGTTTATGATATTCACCAGGAAGGTTGTTGAGACAGTGGTAGTAGGCTTTAATTTTTTTGAGGTGTTTTATGATATCTATGAGAACTGGTTATAAAGCAAAATGTTGAAGGAGATTGTGATTAAGGACATGTGGAGGTTGATTAGTCACCTAGTTGGTTTCTACATAAACAGAGTACTGAATTGGTTGGCAGTAGTATTTTCTTTTTGTTTGTTGTTGACTTTGGTTCTTGGCCTGGATTTAACAGTTTGAGGCCCAGAACAGTTTTGAATTATTAGAACACATTTTTGGTTGGTTGAATAATATGTTTTCTTATCTTTGATAACTGTTAGGTTTCTTAGTTGGCTTATGTGGTAGTAAAGTAGGATTTGTTATACTTTTTGTGCAGACCTTCCATGCTTTGGGTCTTAGTTTTATGAGCTGTTTAGTTGCTAAGGATAGCCATGGGATAGGTTTGGGTTTGACTGTATTATTCTGAGGGGGCTTGAATATTTAGAACACATGGGAAGATTTTTTTGAACTTCGACAGCATCATCTATGGGGAGAGTCTTTAGTGATGTCCAGTTAAGGAGGCGTAGTCTGTTGACTATCTTCATGAAAATGGTATGATGCATGAAAATGTGCAGAGGAAATTCTCAGTACCCTAAAATGCTTCACACAGCGGATAAGAATGAGAGGTGAAAGCTGGCAAAAATGGCTACAAGAGTAGTAGTTAACACACTAAAGGAGTTCTTGTAATTCAGTGGATGTATTACTTTAGAGTGACAGTGACAGAAGTGACCATTGTGAGAACATCTTGGGTGAGCTGACAGAACTAACCAAAGGATTTGAAATCCATTTAATAGATGACTGTTCATTGCTGTATTCCATACTTAAGGGATTTTCTGAACTCGCTTTCTTTGGATATCCTCCTGAGTTTTGCTTCACCTTTACTGATGTTCAGTGTAATTGAGGGGATTCCTGTGCCATTTGCCTGATTCCTTTTGCCACAAGAAATGTTTGGATAGTCCTTGTCCATTGGGTTTCTTAATGGACTTTCAAAAGTACCTAGCTTTTTCTCTCTCTCTCTCTTTTTTTTTTTTTTTTTTTAATATCTTTATTAAATTATCATGTATGACATAGGCAATCATACATTTATATAAATGAAAACGAACATAATTTTAGTGGTAAACATTATACATCACAAACGTTTTTCCCCTTCTTGATATTTTTCTAAATTAGACTTTGGCTATCATAAGATTTGACCTATCTACCATACTGAAACTTGGCTAATTTTCTGAGTTTGGTGTTATCCCTAGAAAAAGCACTCAAGTGTGCATTCTGAAGACTGATTCTTGTAAAGACTTTCCTTTGTAATGCTTTTTTGCTCAGGAGAAAACCATGACACTTGTTGAGCTTTGCCTGGTATCTTGAAAAACTTACTTTCCTTAGAGCCAAATACTTGAAGGCAGGCTATTAAGTAGGTGAACTTTCTACTTTGTGTCCACCAGAGACAGACTAAGAAAATAGCATCTCCCACCCCAAGAAGTGAAGCATTAGAGAATGGGCAGACATCATGTGGGTGTAGCAACCTCATAAGTCCTCCTGTTGATTGTGTTTGCTAGTATTTGTGGGTATCAGTCTTGTGCTTTCCATGCTTGGTGGGAATATGGAGAGGAGTCCCCTTGACGGGCAGTATATTCTTCCTGCCTTCTGAATTGTCAGGCTCATGTCAAAATATTTGCTTGCCTCTATTGAACATATGATTAATTGCTAACCTCCTTTATTCAGAGGCTAAGGTGACTTTGAATTCTTTAATGTCCTGTGTGTCTCCGGTAACCATACAGACTTTGAAATACTGTTATGACTCTGCAGATGTTTTATCCAGAGCTGCCGTTACTGGATCAGTAATGAGAAGGCATGCTTGGTTATGTTCTCAAAATTTACCTGAGAATGTCGCAGATGAGATCTTGGATTCTCACCAAGAGAGGAGTATCCTGAGACACTGTCAGGACGTCAGAAATCAAGTAAATACCAACTCTCTATATGGTCATATTAAAATTAATTGAGACCACACTTTTAAACTTATGGTCGTAAGCAGGCTAGTGGAAACAATGCAAGGAGGAGATCTGGCCAACTGTACCGAAACTGAGGAAACAAAATGGATTATGAATCTTAGAACGGACCAGAAACCTGTATTAAATGAAATTGTACTGCTCAAACCCATCTTGAAAGGAAGGGTTCTAAAGAAAAAAATGCATATGCATTAATTCTGTGTTATTTCACTTTAAAGCTCCAAGCTTCTAGCTAAAACTAAACAAATAGAACATGCATCCTGAATGAGAGGTGTGTCCATACATCAAAACTTTATTGGTTGATTGAATGAGCTGCAGGAAGCTCTTTTTAATTGAAAGGAAACTGCTTTTTTCTTTAGGATTTAATAAAGGTTCAACAACCGAAAGCGCTTGTCCAGACAGCAGCAGCAGGATTACGTTTTATTTTGTTAATAAAGAACTGATTTTAACTATTTCAACCATTTTTCTTCAGCTTGGGTGGCAGCAGCAGGTTTGCTTTTTACATTTACTTGGTTTCCACGCGTACTGCCTTTGGCGGTGAGCTCGATGATTCTTTTTGTATCTCGGTTCACGAAAACATTGAGCGCCAAGTGCCTCATTTTTTTTTTTTTTGTTATCGTTCTTTTATTTTTGTCGCTTGTGGGATTACATGTTATCCAAGAAGCACAAATGTCAGTGTGGGAGACAGCTTCCCCATAAAGATCTTCAGGAGCAGTGCTTGTTTTGTCTCTGTACTTCCCACAGAGTACCTCCTGTTCTTTTTGTCAGGCCTTTGTTCCTCAGACCCTCTGTAGTTGGCTTTCTTCTTTGGCCTTTTATTTGGAGACTCAGTGTCTTAAGCTCTTGGCTAAAGACAATGGAAGGGACTTCCTGCTCGGAGGAGCAGCTGTCCGGGAAAAATACAGCCAAGACATCTAGGCCAGATTCTTCTGGTGTACAGCCTCTGCCAGGTGTCTCTCCCAAGGCAAATGAAAGGCCAGAGGTTTGCTCTGCTTTACCCTTGGATTCTTCTGCTTTAACCATTTTGGAGGCTGGCAGGAATCTGACCTTAGGCATGTCCTTGAAGACATCAGCATTGGATGTTCAAGGGGAACCGTGGCTGCATTCCTCAAATTTTGGTCAGAAAAGTCCCAACCGCTATTGAATGCTGTCCGGAGTCAGAGGCTTCAAAGTTTTACAAGGTAGGACGTCCCCTTGAAGAAACAGAAGACTGAATATATTTCTCCAACTTCTAAGGACACAGAGTGAGTGGCAGAATTTTACTCTGGTTGTTTAATGCTTTTGTGGGTTTCAAACATCCTCATGGAGTTTCTGTTCTAGATCCTACTTGGTCCTTACTCCCCTTAAAAGACCCAGAAAACCAGATTCCTCTGAGGAAGAGGCGGATTCAGATGAGGAATTCCTTGCTTACTCATCTCAGATTCCCTCTTCGTTAGACTATGGGTCTGAGGAAGAGGAATCTACTGGTCCTGACACTCCTTTCCAGGGAATTTCTTTTGGGGGGACAATCTCAGAATGATGGAATTTTTTTTTAATGGGATTGTGCTCAGGTTTCTGAGGTACAGAAGTAGTATTATGAGCTCCTGATGATGGTTTCTCCCAGATCCTCTGCTGTTCCTTTTGTTTTTGCTGCTTTGTTGGGTGGATTTTGTAATGCTTGTCAGGCTCCTGATTCCCACCCCTCTGCCCCCAAAAAACCTGATGCCCGAGGAATGTAAACTTCTATACAAGTGTCCTGCTGCTAAGGCTAAGATAAGAGGGCAAGACCCCAAGACAGTAAACTACTTGACTTGAGCAATTTTAACCTTCCTGATTGCCAAGCATTTTATCAAGTGTGGCTGTGATATTATGAGTACATCATTCAGTTGATCGTTACACCCTGCTATGTCATATAAAAGCACAGCTGCTTAATGCCCCCCCAAAAAGGTGCTACGTTTCCAATTCTCTATACTGCAGGTGTTTAAAAGGTTGGAGGAATTGGGAATATTGCATCTATAAAATAGTTGTTTCACTCTGTTACCCTAAAATACAGTAGATACTATCCTTCCAAGAGTTGGCCCTGCCACTACAGGCAAAATAAAGGTAAGAGCCAAAAGGGAAGAAAGTCCATTTGAAGCAGGACTGGCAGGATGACCAAAGGGGGAAGCCTGTGTGTCCTCAGAGCTTGAGACCCTGTGAGGGAGCAGGTATGATTCAAGTTGCTTCCTCCCCTACCCTTCAAACTCCATTGTAACCTACATATTGCCCAGGCTCATCCCTACAATCCATTTGCCCTTCCCCAAAATAGTTAGTAACATGGGTTGTAAGAGAGCATTGGTATGAGGCTACAGATTCATGTTCATAAAAAGCTCAAGATTCTCAAACATTCTGCTAGTAGTCTGAGCAGAGGCACTGGCTCAGGTCCTGCTGCAAGGCCTTGTTGCAGGAAGGTATAGTGACAGTACTAAAGTAGGAAGGGTGGCACAGGTTTCTTCTCTGTCATTATATCGTCCTAAGAAAAGATGGCCCTTAGACACCTGTTTTTGATGCCAAAAGAAGAAACTTGAAGTACCAAAAACCTTGCAAACCATTTTGCATCTTTTCCTCCTCCTCCAAGCCTGTGAAAGATGCTAATAAACTTATAATCAACACAGCCAGTTAGTACTTCAGATTTGAAGTAGCAGATTCTCTCTCAGTTTTCTTCTTTGCCCCTTGGTTTATCTACTGCAACTATGCTGCTATTCCCTGTAGCATAAGCTTGTCAGTCTTTATGGCTACATCTTATCAAAAAAAGCTCTAAGCTTAAGTCCATTTTTCTGTCCATGTTTTGACATTTTAAGCCACTTGTAGCATATTCTTGCATCTGTAAACGTGTATTTTTTAGCATATTCTTGTGTCTGTAAATATGTTTTGTTCATTTCTAATTATTGTATACATCCAGGCTGTGCCTACAAATGGACCACTGAGAAATGTTACTACCCTTGTAAATATAAATAAACTAGGATGTTCAGAAAGTGCCCTGCTCCATTAATTACCTTCTGCAGAACCACGGGCAATCACCTCTACATTACCTGGATAAACTGTCTGATAAAGACATGATCCATAGACGAGAGAAACTGTACTCCAATTTACTCTTACCGGTTTCCAAAAATTTGGACTTTCTGTGAACTTAACTAAAATCTCAGCTGTAACATTACATGAGACATGTTCCTGGGAGCCCTTTTGAGAACTACGACACAGAGTGCATTTCTCTCCTTGAAGATGCTAGATCTAACCATCTTGTGAACATACATTCAATTATAAAAATCTTTTTTAATAAAAATTATATTCTAAAAAATGAAATTTTAAAAACTGAAGTTGTCAGGTTTGAATAATAAATTAAAACCAGTATCAAAACTGTGTTGCTCGATATCTCAATTCAGGTTTTAAGCTGATGTGTTCATTTAAACCTGGGGGAACTGTTGCGTTTAACCTCAACTGCCATCTAACCTCAACCCGAAGTAACTGATTTCCCCAGTCACCCCCCCTAAAGTTCTTGCCTACAATTTCCAAAATGCCAAATCTAAAAAAAAAATGGTCAGCGTGGCTAACTTTAATATGTTTGTATAGGGTGTTGTTGTCATCCTTTTTCAAAATACTATACATGTGCTCGTATATTCTCCTACTCAAACGCCTTTCTGTTTTTCCAACATAAAAGTGACCACAGGTCTGACAAACGGCTAAACATACTAAGCCCTGAGAGGTACATGTACCTGCCATAAAGTTGACTACTGTTTGGTTAGGTCCAAGTGAAACAGAAGGAGTGTCAATGATAAATCTACAATAATCACAGGCCCCACATTTGTGAGTACCTCTTCTGAAACTTCTTTTATCAGAGGTTGGATTTTCTAATAGATTCTTTAGGTTCCTATTCACCCAATATGTAAATTGAGGACCATCACCAATATTTTTGAGTAACTCCGTATTCCCTTTAAACATTGTCCAGTTGTTTTTAATTATATTTTTGACCAACTGTGATGTCTCCCCATAGTTTGTGTAAAATCTATATCTACACCTGTATCTTGACTAACCTTCTCCTCATCTTCACCTAATAATGGCTTAAATCTAGTACCCCATTCAAAACACACCTGGTCCTTTATGTTGTTAATAAAACTCAATGGGTAACCTCGGGCCCCAAACATATTGACCAATTTTTCCACCTCTAGTTTGAATAGATCAAAATTTGAACACATACGGGCAACTCGCACCATTTGCCCTTTTACTATGTTCCTCTTCACAAATATGGGGTGGCTACTTGAAAATTCCAAATAGTCATTGGAAAATGTTGGTTTTCGATATACACATGAAGTGAAACTATTAGTACTCTCTTCTTTCATTAGTTTCACATCCAAATAATTAATGGAAGAATTTCCACTGTCACCAGTGAATTTAAAGTAATCACAAATTCCATTCAAATAATCCAAGAACGTATCGTGTAAATCACCGCCCTTCCACAAAATAAAAACATCGTCCAAAAATCTGAGGTAAATTGACCAATTTCCATTGTAAGGTGACCCAAACATATGCTCTGTTTTCCGTTTAAACATGACAAGATTGGCAAACAGTGGGGCACAACTGTTTCCCATAGCTACACCCTTTGTTTGTCGAAAAAACTCACCACCAAAACAGAAAAAAATGTTTTTAAGAATCACTTCCATCAATTCTAGAATGAAATTGATCATACTGTGACTCAAACTATTTTTTTCCACCAAAACGTCATAAAAGAACTCAAGCCCCCTTGTCATGTGGTATTGAGGTAAAAAGGTCAACCACATCTATGGTGGAAAAACAATCATTTTTGTCATAGTACTGTCCCTTAATCCTCCTGAGAAAATCCCATGAGTCAATTAAAATATGATCAATAGGTACTGATGCCTCTCTGACCATACGGTCAATAAATACTCCTAATGGGTAAGTAATACTGTTGGGGCCAGAAATTATGAGCCTGTAAGGGGGGTCGTAAACATCCTTGTGTGTTTTAGGAATACCAAAGGCTGTGGGGATAGTAGGATGTTCAACATTCAAAAAATTGAATATCTCCTCATTAATTGCACCTTGGTATAGTGAATCTTCCAACAGTAATCTAATCTTTCTGTAAGAAATGTTAATTTCGTTCCTAGAAACACATTCATATTTTGTTTCATCGTGCAACATACTAAAGATTCTGTTGTTGCAATCCTCTCTGTTTGCTATTACCATACCCCCTCCCTTATCAGGTTTCATGAACCTGATATTAGTGTTACCTCTGAACCTGTCCAAAAGACACTTCTGAACCTGTCCAAAAGACACTTCTCAGTCCTACTTAAATTGAAAACTAATGACTTGTGCTCACTAATCCTATGATAAATCTCTTGAGAGCATACATTTTCAAAAGAATTTAATAGGGGGTGTAGTGGAGGGTTGAAACAACTCTTTTTCTTTACACAAACGTTTGTTCTTTCTTTAATATGTTGCGAATCTTTAAATAAAAGTTTTAAATGGAACTTCCTCACAAACAATTTTAATTCAATTAATGTCACAAATGTTTTCCTTAAAAGCTGGAACAAATTTAATCCCCTTCATAAGCAAGTGAAACCAGATCTCTATTAATTTCAACCCCAGCATAGTTAAAAATATTAAATCCCCTGTAGGTGTAAACCAAACCATTGTTTTGAGCAACAATTGTTTCATCAGTTCCTGGGTCGGAACATCATCTAAACCTGGTGGTAATTGTTCTTTCTCCAAACATTTTGATTTCTGTAATTGTTCCGTCTCCCACCCCCGCCTGTTGCCCCTAAAAAAACACTATTGTCTTCCCTATGTTTATATTTGTCCTGGAGCCTTGCTGATCTTCTAAGGGGTGGGTAGTCAGAATCATATGTATTATTAATGTTGTTTAATCTACTACCTTGTGTAGCCCTGTAATGGCTCCCTTCATTATCAAGCTGTCTATCAAGTAGTTCTTCTCCTTCCAAATATGCTTTAGGAAGTGGGTATGCAAGGTGGTTTTTATACTCATATTCATCCCTTGACAACTTCTTCTTTTTCCTCTCTATGTTAACATTCACTTCATTTTCTACTTTATCAAATAAAACATTGTACTTGTGGTTATATCTATCAAAATCATTGTCTATTAAAATCAAACTGTTCAATTCATCGACATCTTTTAAATACTCAGAAATTCGCTTGTTATTAATTTTTATGATAAACTCAATTAGTTCCAACCCGTGTCTGTCAAACATTTGTAAAAGCTTCAAACATTCGGGTTGTCCCTTTTTAATGCCATTGGGAAAACCTAAAATCCCTTAGGAACTCTCTTTTTATCTAAACATCCGTTAAGATACGCGTTATCACATTGAAGTCCTCGTACTTTTAAAAGTTTCATATCAAGGTCAACTAACCTGGAGTCAATACAGTTCGTTTTTTCAACCCTGTTGCCTTCCCGAAAAAAGAAATGGTCGTTTTTAATCCACTCTTTTAGGCGATCGTGTGTTTGTTTAGTCCCTTGACAAGTTATTCTGACCTCCGCGTTGTTGGTAGAAGGCTCCACGATACTCTCGTTGTTCCGAGCCCCCTCCTACTAACAGTCCTAGATGGTGGTTCCCTTCTTCCGGGTTGACACTGACGTCAGAAATGCTTTTAACCGGAAATGGTGGGTTTTGTAGTTTAATAACAGCTTCCTGCAGCTCTGAAACCTTATTCGTAAGGTTCAGAATAAGTTCCATAATACGATCCCCTCCATCGTTCATCTGCTGTCCGCAGGGGAAAGGAAAATTGTCAAGTTCATCTTCGAACACAGGGGAAAGTCCGTTTTCCTCCATAGTAGGTCTAGGTAGCTCAACACACCAAACTGTAACTAGTAAACCAAAAAGGTGTGTAAGAGTGGCAACAACCACTAGTAACATCCAATGAACCACTCCTTGAGCCAAAAACCTACGACCACCAGATAACAAACACCTTTATTCAGGCCACATAAAATGATCCACTGTACACAAAATGAGTCAGCAGTCCAACAATCCAAAATGATGAAATCCACAGGATAGGTCAAGCGCTTTCGTCGATGGACTTCATCAGAACAATTAATAATAGGTACTGACACCATTTTTATATGTACCTAGTACCATCAATTAAAAAGAACCAATTCAAAATTAAAGTGACAGTGTATTTTCAACCTTAAAAACTTAAACTCCCCAAACAAAGCTATTTATCTTGTGAACATACATTCAATTATAAAAATCTTTTTTAATAAAAATTATATCGTTCTAAAAAATGAAATTTTAAAAACTGAAGTTGTCAGGTTTGAATAATAAATTAAAACCAGTATCAAAACTGTGTTGCTCGATATCTCAATTCAGGTTTTAAGCTGATGTGTTCATTTAAACCTGGGGGAACTGTTGCGTTTAACCTCAACTGCCATCTAACCTCAGCCCGAAGTAACTGATTTCCCCAGTCACCCCCCCTAAAGTTCTTGCCTACAATTTCCAAAATGCCAAATCTAAAAAAATGGTCAGCGTGGCTAACCCCCCTTGTTTTAGCTTAAGGTGTTTTGCAAGTTTCCTGGTCTCCATCAGAGGTTGAGAGGTTGCACAGACATGTTTTTTCCTTGCATTCTTCCCATCCTTTCCCCTCCAAACTCGAGAGCTAGCTGTTGGCCACTTCATCCTAGTAACACCCCCCCCCCCCCAATCAGCTGCTGATTGGAGTCTATTCCCAAACTTGGGTTGCCAACGGCACAAACTGATGCATTTTTGCTTCTGTGCCGTCAAGCTTGGCTGTTTTGGATTTTTGCAAGTTTTCTACTTTTGAGACTTCAGATCTTGGCCCTGGTGGTTTTGGAGCTGAGGCATCACATGGAGATTGTGCATCCACTGCTGAATTGGTACCCTTACCACTGCATCATTCTCATGCATCTGATTCGTTTGACGCCAAAGCCTTCAACGTCTACTGAATCTCTAGACTGAATACTTGAGACTGGATCTTTGGCGCCACCCTGCTTTACTGCCTTTTTTTGGTGCCCGAAATCTGGGGCTTTGATGCGTTAGCATAGATCGCCACCTCAAAGCTGCCCTGGTCATTTGTATAAATGTTCAGCTCCTGTGCTGCTTACATCGACTTTGGAATCAAAAGCAACTTCAGGCTGGGGCTCTCTGGTGCTGATGGTCTGCATTTGAAGGTGATGGTGAGCACAATTACCCATTTTCCTAGGGCGACTGCACAGCCTCCAGCAATGTCTTCTTCATTCCAAGACACCCAGCAGAATGTGCCTCAGCCCATTCATCAGCAATTCCAGAGTAAGAGCAGAACAGATAGTATCAAGCAACCTACATATGTTGAGTCGTATGGGGATTCAGGCCCCCCCCCCCCTTCTGAGGTCCTTAGAAACGCCAAAGTAGATTACATCCTACCAAGACTCCAGTCACATGCCCCACCAACTTCCACTGTACTCTCTCAACATCCTCCCTCAAACATTTACACTATAACTACACAACCCCTACCACCAAAACCACCCTCCCAATACACACATTCCATTACCAAACACCTAACGCACTCCAAAATAAAATATCCCTAAGATACTATAAACAATTTACTATGTATATAAAACAAATCTTAAACACCCTGTATAAACTAGCCCTCGCTGGAGACGTCCATCCAAACTCTGGTCCTCCCAAATCCAACCCAACCACAAACCCTAGTCCAAGCAACCCCCCACAACTCGACTCCTAGCCAACAAGAAAACAACAGACCTACTTATGTCCCTAAACATCAGTAGCATATGCAATAAAATCCAAGAACTACACACCAGCATAAGCATATATTCCCCAGATATTCTCTTCTTAACTGAAACCTGGCTCAAATCTCACATCAAAAGTGAGGAAATACTTCCATCTGAATACAATGTCCTTCACATAGATTGTCCAAAAAAGGAGGTGGTGTAGCATTGATATTTAACCACCACCTTGGTATTCAACTCCTGAACTCATCTGCCCCTCATCACAACAATGAAGAAATCCTTTATGCCAATCTCAAACTAAACCCAAACAAAACAATCAATATCATAGGATGCTATTTCCCACCAGGGCAAAATATCACACCCCTAGAAAATCTCCTGAGCTGGGCTACTCTCTCTGTACCTTAGGAAACCATCATTCTCGGTGACTTTAACATCAGCTAGCTATCGTGTAATAACAGTCTCCCAACCATTCACCTTAATCTCCATGGGTTCACTCAACTCATTCAATCCCCTACCCGAATCAACAAAAACCCTAACAATCATACCTTACTTGACTGGATCCTAGTAAACAAAGCCCCACACTCTTACCTAGCAGGCTGCTTACCTGACCGTCTTAGTGACCACTCCCCCACATTCCTAATACGGCACCACACAAACAGTCTGAAGCCCATTATCCACAGGCAAATACGTAACAAGTCCAACTTCAACCCCAACTCCATCTCCTCCCTGCAAAACGTTAACTGGTCACCACTAAAGTACTTCAACCTAGATGAGGCTGTCCACTTCAACAGTACCTTCCTCTCCATCCTAAACACCCATGCTCCTGTAAGAAATGCCAGTCAGATCCAGGCATGCCCAATGGTTACAAAAGACCACCAGAACCCTAATTAAATCCTGAGATAAGGCCTGGGAGCACTGGCGACTAACAAAAAATAACTCCGGCAATCTATTCCTTGAACTGCGCAATAAAGCCAAAAAGCATATAAAATTAGACAAATCCCTCTACTATAAATCCACCCTAAACTCTACCAACCACAACCCTAAGCAATTCTGGTCTGCTATTAACAATATCCTCCACCCAGGGAAGGTTGATATCCCCCAGCTGTCCTTTCCTCCCTCCTTCAGCAGTATTGCTGAATCCTTCAACAAACACTTCACTGAAATTATAACATCTCTAAACAAACCACTTCTCTACAACAGCCACCCCAACTCCTAACCCTAAACCCCCACTCCTCTTTTCACTTCAGTACCTACCTCCAGCATAAAAAGACTTTTGTCAAAACTTAAACCCACCAAACTCGCAGCTGACAACCTCCCCTCTGAATACTTGAAAATTGCATCTGATACATTAGCCTACCCAATTTCAATTCTAATCGACCATCCCATAACAGAAGGCTATGTTCCCTCGATATGGAAATATCCCACATCATTCCTCTCCACAAAGGCACCCCTCCACTGACCTCTCCAATTACTGACCCATTGCTATCCTCTCCCCAAGATACTTGAAAAATGTATCAACACCCAGGTCTCCAACTACCTCCTAGCTAATAATCTCATCTCCAAAACCCAACATGGTTTCAGGCCATATCACAGCAATACCTCCGCTCTGCTCTCCTTCACCAACACTATACTTCATCACAAAAACAATGGCCTCTTCTCTACTGCTGTATTTCTAGATCTCTCAAAGGTCTTAGACATGGTATCTCATGAGCTGCTACTCTCTACACTCCCCAAACTCTCCTTCTCACAACCAGCCTGCAACTGGTTCCACAGTTATCTACACAGATGCCAGCAATCCATAATCTGGGACAAAAACGCATCACCTCGCCTCCCAGTTAATCTTTGAGTTCCCCAAGGGTCTATCCTTAGCCCTCTGCTATTCTCACTTTTCACTAACAACCTACATGCTGCCACCAAGCAAGCATCTCTATACAGTACACAGATGACTCTACTCTCATCTGCTCTGCCCCCACTCTACCAGAACTACAACAAATCACACAGGGATCATTCTCTTTTGTAGAAAGCTGGCTATCCAATGCTTATCTCCTACTCAACCCAAGTAAGACAAAACTTCTGTTCCAACCTTCCAAAGCCACCCAAAACGCCCCCCCCACTTCAGCATTCTTGCCAAAGACAATACCATCATCTCTCCATCAGAACACTCAAAATTGCTTGGTGTGGAAATAGACATCAAACTTAGATTTGACACCCACATCTCTCTCTCTCTCAATAAAAAAGTTCACAAGAAACTTGGTGCATTATATTGAAGCCGCCAATTCCTAACCAAGGCAGCTAGAATCTCCATAGCCAATTCCCAGCTAATCTCCACCCTATTCTATCCATCCCCAATTCTTACCAACCTTAGACAGACAGACCTACACAAGTTGGATGCTTGTTACAACAAAATTGCTAAATTTGCCACTGGAACCTCCTACCGCAGCCATCATTGTATCTCCCTTAAAGAACTAAACTGGCTAGAACTCCCACAACTCCTTCACTTTAATCAACTCGGCCTCACTCATAAACTTATTAACCACCCCCTTAACATCCCTTCCAACCCTATCACCCCACTAGGCCTCTTAGATCAAGTAACAAAAATCAACTCACTGTTATCAAACCCAAAACCTCAGCAGGAGTAGCTGTGTTTTCATGTATTATATCTAAACTTTGGAACAATCTTCCACCCTGTATAACTACTCTACCTTCCAGCAGCTTTTTCAAGACTGCACTCAAATTCCACTTAAATTTGCAATGGCTTTGTCCTTGTTCTAATCCAGACTAACACCCCCACCCTTACCTCCCCACCTAGACTCTATACCAACTATACTACCACCACTACTAACCACAGTCAGAAATAGCTAGTTGTCTTTACATACTTTAACATCTTGTCTGACAACTTAGTTTCTTGTCATTTATAATATTCGTAACAATCGTAACTTGCAACATTTTCTGGATATACGGTTGATATCTTGTTGTATTAAAGCCACCGAAACTGTAATGCTTACTATTGCTGAAACTTTGTATCTCTATCATGTACATGATGTGGAGCTTTTCTCCCCGGGCATCCGCTGAAAAAGGACCTGCGTCCAGTTGGAATTTCCCGGGAAACAAATGTAAATTAAAATAGAAATAAAATAGATGTGCAAGGTGAGGCACGTAGATTCCTCTGAGTTGTTGACATCCAACACCGAGTTGGATGAATGAGAGGGATCCCCCAATCTCCTCCAGAAGATCCCAAATGTGGCTGAATCCTGGAATTGATGATCGAGGGGATCCTTTTCAACGAACCCTCTCCTTCTCCAGGACAAGGAGGAGCTTTTTGAGGCTTAACATTTTGCAGTCTGCGTGATTGGTGGCCCATCCTGTTGGAACATCTGATTGATTTGGCAGCCAAGAGGACGTGAAAGAAACTGGAGTTTTAGAAACCACGCTACAAAAAAGATAAGATTCTTTATCCCCCAAAGGATGGACAGCATTAGTCATAGGGATCTCTTGTGGAGACACTGATCATGGCAACAGCCGCAGAGAGCTGTCAGATGATGCAGCTGGTGTCCATCCACCAACAAGGAATCTAGAATGGGGAAACATGCATTTCTGCAAACATCTTTGCCTTGAGGGTATTTAACTGAGATTTAGCAGAACAAGCTTTATACTGTATGCAAAAGCCATCCACTCCAGAGATGAGGAAACAGACTGCAGTGGGGGCTATGCTAAAAATTGCCAAACTATTCAAGCAGCTGTTACATAATGTAGCCAGTGGAGCAACCAGAGTCGCAGGCACAGGCATTTAACATAGGTCAGGCTCCATCTTTGATTTTGCATACAACTTTTAGGCATCCTTCACTAATGCTCCATATGATAGTACTGCCGTATTCGGACCTACTGTGAAGGAAGTTATTAGGGTGCAAGCAGGGAGGGTAAGACGTCTGCCACAGAACATACAACAGGGATCAAAATGGTTCCAAATCCTTATGGTTCAGGAAACCCTAACACCAGCCCTCTGACTCCACCTCAGACAGACATAGCCATGGCAGAGGCAGTCCTTTCAATGGACTGCAACCCAGAGGTCATTGAGAGCCACAAAATTAGGGATTCCTGGGGTCCCTTTTAAGGCAAACAATACCAATGTCTCGAGGCTTGATCAACTGTGGCAATTGGGGGGGGGTATTTATTTCTCCACTCACTTTCCTTGAGTGGCCATCACAGGGGACTTTTGAGTGAGAATATTTGTTGGCTATATTGTACCCTTTTCCCACCCACCCATGTCCTCCCAGTCTCATATGCTCAGATGTACCATTCCACCAATGAAAAACATCCAGAAGAGAGAGATTTCCTCACTTTGAATATTTTCTAGCTGCTGCTTTGGCTTCGTCTGCTTGGTCATCCCAATCTGTTGTAAGTCTAGGACTCAGAGTTGGAACAGTTGATGTGGTCTTTTTTTTACAGGCACAAATGGAATTAGGACTCTGCCTTCTGCTTTGGGTCTGTGACCGGAAGCTATGGCTCCTTAACCTGGAACTTTGGCTCTAGTACCATGGTTTCTTCCTTCTTGCCTGCTTGCTACGGTTGCCTTCCCTCCCTTAGGATTAGATCTGACTGCTTGGATGATTTTGACACTGACCCATACTTTAGTTCCCTCTTCTCTAGCCACATCTGAGTGGAGTTTGGGCCCTGGAACTGAGATATTAAGGCAGGGGTGTATGGGCCCAAGCACTGTTCCTGTGCAGAGTTATTTTTTTTTAAAGCTGATCTGTATAGTTCAGCTCCACTGTTGACATAGGAGCAGGCTGGGAGCGGCTGCTGTCTCTGGTGCATTTTCTGGGTCTTTAGATACTAGGTCTGCTGGCTTTGGTAGGTCCATGTCAACCTCTGCCTTTGATGTAGAAAAGATGTTCTCCCACCTTTTCATCTGAGTCTTTGGACATGATTAAACCTTTTGGGAGAACTCATCCCAGGTGGCCTCCAGTCTGCCCCTCTTTTAGGACTCCCAGCTTTGGCCAGTCCATCCCAGATCCCCTGGAGCAGGAGATTTCGTGCAAGGGAGGCCAGTCCATCCCAGTTCCCCTGGAGCAGGAGGTTTCGTGCAAGGGAGGTGCAAGAGGAAGCACCTCGACTCCCCAGAGGAGTCCTTCACCAAGGACACTGACCTTCAGAAAGGAGAGGGGTCCCCAAAATCCCACCGTAACAACACATTCTTTGTTGATCTTTTGTAGCTGCTTTGCTAGTGCAGGCTATGTACCAACCAAGTCCAGTCTTCTAAGGAATTATTTTTTTCTATAGGCCTTCAGGGTGGGCCCATCCATATCTGTGGTGATTCCCCCTACAGATACTCTTTTAGACCTGGTGTCCCGGAGGGCAAGGAAAGGAGCCTGATATGGTGGAACTGATCCCCAATAAACCAGATGCGTCCCCCCCCCCCCCAAGGATCTGCAGCACTGCCGTAAGGGTCAGGCTGTGAATACCATCATGGTGGTGGCAGCCACAAAGGGATATTGGAAGAGAGCTCCATGGTTTTTCCCTGAATAGGGAATCACTAGCATTGGACGGACTGGTGAAGCACTTGTACACCTCAGCCACCTTTGAGCTGAGGGCTTTGACCTATTTTAGCTCATGTGCCTGACTTCAGCGGGACATTGTCTTACAGTGTCAATGATTAAGACACAGCAGACACTGGAGTCTCAGAAGACTTTGGAGACTCAGATGTCTGTTTTACAGTCCTTGTGTCTGCTGTTTAATGTCTAATGCAGCTGTTGGCCCATTCTGAGCCACTGGTGCCGCATTGACATGTGCCACTACGCTTGGGTAAGGTCGTGTAACTTTGTGGACTGCCTCTGAGTGTTCTTCATAGCTCCCCTTTTGACAACTCTCTTTTTGGGCCCAAGGTTAAGGACATTGACAAGAAGTGATCAGGAGGGGAAGACACTGTCTGCCATGGGAGTGTATTTTATTACCCTCAACAGATCTTCTCTAGGGGACCTGAAGGGGTAAATCATCGCTTTCAGGAAAGCACAGCAGTTTCAGGGAAAATTCAAGGGTTTCATAGAAGTTTCTTAAGGAAGCCCTTTCAGTAGCCTGGAAGGGTTGCCTGGCTTCTCTGTCTCTGGAGGTAGTCGGAGGGTCGCTTTGCTCTACACCCAAAAGCTTTGGAGGTTATCACCTTGGATACTTGGGTGTTGAGTCTTGTCTAGAAGCTATACAATTCATTTTTAAATGCTCCAAATTCAAAAACTTCTCCTGGATGTACACCCCTGCTGTTGAAAAGATGCGACTATGAACATCCAGAAATTGTTAGAAAATTGAGTTATCTAAGAGGTCCCACCAGACCAGGGTAGATCTGGGGTCTATTCAAGATTTTTTTTGGTTTCAAAGAACAAAAGGATCCCAGGTCAATTTTGGATTTGAGCAGGTTGAACCGCTTCATCAAGCAGAATAAGTTCCTAATGGTCAAGGTGCAGTCCATTCTACCCCTCTTGAGGCAGGTGACTGTATGTGCTCAATTGCCTTCAAGGACACACACCATCATATGAAGGTTGCAGTGTGATCCAAAAAGTTTCTTCATTTCTGGCTGTGAGTAAGTCACTGTCAGTTTTGATTGCTGCCCTTTGAGATCACCACTGCCCCCTCGGCATTCACCGTGTGTGTCAGTAGTGGCAGCCTTGGTCAGGCTGTAGAGGTTTCAGGTCTTTTCTTATCTGGATGACTGGCTTTTAACTACCTCTACGAGGGCATCATTGGTCAGAGCCAGGGACACTTTAATCCAGTCGTTCACCTCCCATCAGAAATCCAGTCTTCTTCCTGTAAAGTCAATAGTGTTTATAAGTTGCTGTGTGAGCGCAGTGTCTCAGATCACAAGGCTACCAGCTTCCAGAGTGTTGGCCCTTTGCTGTTTCATTACTGTTGTGCCCAAAACCTCTGGCTCATCTGGTTCTCAGGCTCTTGAGACAGAACAGAGCAAATGTCCAACCACAAATGGTCCAGTAAATACGTTTAATTGATAAAATGCTGCACTCATAAAATAACCTAAAATAAAGTAGTGCTTTTGTTCACGTTGTTATACAAAATGAACTTCATCAGACAAAAAACAGCCCCTTTTCTTTCCCATTTTTTGTAAAAAAAAAAAAAAATTGAACTACATTTTAATTCACATAACTACACCCCCTTAAAGGAACACAACTCTACTGTCACAATTGTCATCTGTTTTGTGCGTTTAGTTTCAAAATGCTTGTTATGGATACACTCTCAACCCTGGTCAGTATTTAGCATTTAAACAAATTTGCCAAGTCAGCTCTCATTTTTCTAATAATGGCCAAGCCCCACTCTCTCATTCAAGTTCAAGGCTTCTAGGACTATGAACTTGGAGTGAGAAGGGTACTCGCCTTTATGCTTAACAGGTGCATTAGTTTCCTTGTTCCTAAGGTCCCTAATGTGTTCACCTATTTTCCCTCTATAAAAACAATCTCACTAGCAGCACAGGGCAGAATAAACAACTCTTGAAGTGTCACAAGAAAACCTACCATAAATGTTATATTTGTGGCCGTTTAAATGACATTGGTGACCATATTCTAACCTACATAGTTAAGCAAAAGAAATCTAGCCCCAAAGACAACAGTTTTATCACGTATCGATCTAAAAAACACTTCCAATCTGAGAACTTTATCAATGAACTAAAAGCCTGCAATTGGTCATTACTAAAACTACTCAATCTGGATGAAGCTATCTCCTTCTTTAATTCTACATTCCTTCAAATTCTAAATAGCCATGCTCCCATTCACTCCTCCAGAGTCAGGACCAAAATAGCTCCATGGCTTACAAAACAAACCAAAGAAAAAATGTTCCTACGGAACAAAATTTGGGCAAAATGGAGAACCTCCAAAAGCCCAGTAGATCACCTCTACTTTAAACAGTTAAGAAATGCCGTCAAAAAAGATATAATCTTAGATAAAAAGAACTATTATTCCCATCTTCAACATTCAAACTCTAAAAATCCTCAAAAGTTTTGGTCTGGCATTAATAAACTTCACAAACCAGGCCAGGCTAGAACTCCTCCTCCCAGCTCTATTCCCCATAACAACCCTCTGCAAATAGCAAATGCTTTTAACAACTACTTCATTGAAGCCATTCAAACTCTTACTAAAACACTATCACCCGCTACCCCCACTCCTACACAACACACCAACAATTCTCTGCCCCCCCTTCATCTACAACCAGTACCAACTACCTTTATCTGCAAACTCCTTGAAAAACTTCCGCTGACTGTCTCCCAGCAGAATACCTTCAAATTGCTGCTAAAGCCATTGCATACCCTGTTTCTATCTTTATAAACAGAACTATCTCAGAAGGTTACATCCCTTCCTTATGGAAAATCTCCCATATAATCCCCTTACACAAAGGAGGTAAATCCACTGATATCTCCAACTACCGTCCAATTGCTTTACTCTCCCCTTTAGCTAAAATCATGGAAAAATGTATCCACCATCAACTACTTCAGCACCTTCTCCACAATAACTTGCTTGCTAATTGCCAACACGGTTTTAGGCCCTTTCATAGCACTACATCTGCCCTGCTAACTTTTACTGACTGTATTAACAAGAATCAAAACAACAACTCTCTCTCATCTGCTCTGTTTATCGATTTATCAAAAGCCTTCGACATGGTTAATCATAACCTACTTATCAATGCACTAAAAGCCCAATATCTTGACCAACAAGCAATCCTTTGGTTTAAATCCTATCTTGAAAACAGAAAAGCAAGCAGTACTCTGGGACAATAAACTATCCCCACCCCTCCCAGTGGACACTGGAGTACCCCAAGGCTCTATCCTAGGACCTCTTCTTTTTTTCATTTTCATTAATGATCTCCACACTGCTTTTCCTCAAACCTCCTGTATACAATATGCTGATGACTCTACGCTTATCTGTACTGCCAAGTCTTCCTCCTCCCTCCAGACCCTTACCCAAACTGTATTTAACAAAGTAGAAAAATGGTTTACCCAACGCTGCCTCCTCCTTAACCCCAAAAAAACAAAACTTTTACTTTTTACTCCCACCCAAAAATCCCCACAGATCCACTTTACTGTTACCTCTGACAATGGCACTTGTATTTCCCCTGACTCTACTGCTAGTCTCCTCGGCATAACTATTGACCATAACCTCAGCTTCGATGTCCATGTTAACAATACTATAAAAACCATCAATAAAAAAATAGGCTCCCTGTATAGAATAAAACCCTTCCTTACCCCACTAGACTCAGCTTACTTCTACCCTGTTCTATGCATCTGCCATTTATACCAATCTATCTAAGCTTAATCTTTCCAAACTGGAAACTAGCTATAATAATAATACTAGATTTGCCACTGGCTCCCCTTATAGAACCCACCACTGTCTCAACCTTCAACAACTCAGTTGGTTAAAACTACAAAACCAACTACAATACAATCAACTGCTGATTGCACAAAATAATTCTGCACCACCCCACCAACACCCCTATAATCTGGTCTCCCCATACAAAAATCTTACAACACTACGCTCGGCTAATAAGTTACACATTGCCAACAATATATCTAATAACAAAGCAGGAGATTCACTCTTTTCCAATGTTGTTGGTAGAATCTGGAATAAGCTTCCAAATACACTCACTTCTCTCTCATCTACACAACTCTTTAAGAAACACCTCAGACATTACCTAAAAAGACAATGGCTTTGTCCCTGCTCAAAGCCTGATTGAAAAATACTCTTCACTTTTTCTCCTCCTCTCCTCTCATGCTTTATAACAAATACCCCACCTTGAGAGTCATTGACTATCAACTACTAACCCCTTCTTACCTGCATTATTGTCCTTCCTAGTCTCTATTTTCTTTCTCTTACTTAGTGTTTTTTTATTTTTTCTCTCAAATGAATGTTGATGCTTAATTACTATGTTTAACTGTTGCCTGATTGTATTTGTAATCCCTCTATTGAATTAATACATGTTTATCTCCAAAATCTACTCTGTCTCTGTACAGTATTCACAAAATTTACTTTCTTTACATGTTATGCTGTATAATTTAAGCTAGTCATTTTCTTTCTAAGTTTTTAATGCCTTAATGTATTTGTGTGTGGAGCTTTTCTCCACGGGCCTCTGCTGAAAATGGATGTGTGTCCAGCTAGACTAGCCCGGTCAACAAATATAAAATAAATAAATAAATTATGTCCACCTCACTGGTCTAAAGAATGTACAAACAAAAGGAACATCTCCCACACTTGTACATATAGCCTATCCATCTGTGCGTTTTGCTATTTTCAAAAATATTCTTGAAATTAGAACCGTTATAAACAGTTAGAGGCCTTTGACCCACTAAGTCTTTGAGTTCTATCACAACTTAGTATATTCCAATTTTTACAAAGGATATCTTTCACCAAACCACTTTCAGCGTTAAATGTGGTGATAAAGGAACTAGTAAAATTTAAATTAGTTCGCACCCCATTGTCTACACCAAAAATATTTCTTTCCTCACTAGGACCTATTTCCAATTCAGTCCTAATTTCAACAGGCGAGTCCACATCCACTCGAATAGCCGACCACCCTGCCAGAATTGGGGGAACTTCCAATTTTATTTCTCTAACTAAACACTATGGATAACCTCGTTCTAAAAACATTTCTTCCAATTTGTTACACTCCTTGTTGAAAGCTTCAGAAACCGTAATCATATGGGCAGCCCTGACGAACTGACCTTTTACTACAGCCCACTTTTGCTTAAATGGATGGTCACTGTTAAATGAAGGAATCTGTTGGTATAGGTCTCCTTTGAAATATTTCCGAAACAAACCTATTAAGTAGATCCTTCTTTAAAAGGATATCCAAAAAAGAAATCTCTTCATTGTTAATGTTATGCATAAATTTCAGGACGGTAGTTGTGGTATTTGTTTCCGACCTAGGGCCTTTCGAAAGGATGAATATATCATCCAAAAAAAGCGCATATACATATGGCAGTACTTGGGGAAAAAAAGGGGACTCCACAAGGAGTGGATGTTGGCTTTCCTGTTGAAAGTAGGACTGAATTGGAAACAGGTCGTAGTGAGGAAAGAAATATTTTTATTTTAGACAATGGGGTGCGAACTGCTAATTTAAATTTTACTAGTGCCTTTATCACCACATATAACGCTGAAAGTGGTGAAAGAGATCTTTTGTAAAAATTGGAATATACTAAGTTGTGATAGAACTCTAAAAGGGTTATACAAGGAGTTGTAATTTCAAAAATATTTTTGAAAATAGCAAGAAGCAGAGACTGATAGGCTATATATGTATAAGTGTGGGAGATGTTCCTTTTGTCTGTATATTCTTGCGACCAGTGAGGTGGACATAAACGGCCAAAAATGTAAAATTTATGGTAGGTTTTCTTGTGACACTTTAAGAGTTGTTTATTCTGCCCTGTGCTGCCAGTGCGATTGTTTTTATATATGGAAAATGGAGTGTAAATAGAGTAGGTTAACACATTACAGACCTTAAGACCTACAAGGAAACTAATGCATTTGTTAAGCATAAAGGTGAGTACCCTTCTCACTCCAAGTTCATAGTCTTAAAAGGCTTGAATTTGAATGAGAGGGGTGGGAATTGGCCATTAGAAAAACGAGAGCTGACCTGACAAATTCATTTGTGTTAAATATTGGCCAGGGTTGAATGAGAATGTATCCATAATGAATATTTTAAAACTAAATGCACAAAAAATAAGAATTGTGACAGTAGAGTTGTGTTCCATAAGGGAGTGTGGTTATGTAAATTAAAACATAGTTCAATGGTTTTTATAAAAATGGAAGAGAAAAGGGCCTGTTTTTTGTCTGATGAAGTTAATTTTGTGCAACAACGTGAACGAAAGCACTTAGTATTTTAATTTAAGTTATTTTATGAGTATAACATTTTATCCATTAAACGTATTTATGGGACCATTTGTGGCTGGACATTTGCTCTTTCTGTTGCGGTTTGTGTTTTTTGGCTTTCGAGGTCTCATGGGGTACATGGCAGCCGTCATTTGTTTGGTTTTCCTTGTGAGGTACTACATAATTCTGCAGTGGATGTTGGTGGTGCAATAGTCTTATCTGACACACCCGATGGAGTTCCTAGTAGCATCGATAGAGGTTTGTCTGAATCAAATCAGGTGTTTTGAGCCTCTTTTATCTGCCAGGAGACCGTTTCTTTTTTCCTCTTCTCTGGGTATGATCACCATGGACACCACCTCTTGTTGGGGGGAGTATTTTAAAGGCAGAATAGTCCCAGGGAACCTAGTCCAATACCAAAACCTTTCTTCACATCCCTGTTTTGGAGATGAGGCCAGTCTTTGCATTTCAGGCTTTTAAAACATTCTTCCCCAGGGTATGATTTCAGCTCAGACCAACATATATTTGGTGCAGTACTTGAAAAGCGGTGGTGGGGGAGACCTGCTCATATCCTCGTTGTTGGGAGGCCAGGAGTGTGTGGCAGTAGGCAATTTTGTCTCACTGGTTTCTAGTTGCATTGCACATCCTGGGGAGATGCAATTTCAGTAGGAACATTATTTTTCTGAATGAGTGGTCTCTGAATGTGAGAGAATCTGTTCTGATTTTTTCGGCTCTAGTTCTCTCCATTTTGCAGTCTGTTTGCATCCCCTCACACCAAATGCAACAGCTATTATGCCTCTTCAGGGATAGTCACCTAGGGATTCGCGTATGCTTGGCCCCCAGGTCTCCTTTACGCTCATTCCCTAACTATACTGATGGTAAAGCTTGTTCAGAAGGCGTCTCATTACAGAGCAAATGGAATTCCCATAGCCCTCTTAGGTGTGATTCTCCTTCCTTTGGCCTCTTATGAAGCTCCCTTCTTGGGTATTTGATCCCATTCCAGATCTGATCTCTCATGCAGTGGTGCTGGATCTACCCAATCTCCAGACCTTAATATAGACGACATGGTTACTCCAATTTCCTTGATAGCCAGAAATATGAATCTTTTTGATAGTGGTGCATATCTTGTCTTCCTGTCAGATGTCTAAGTGTAAGGTGAGTACTAGTAAGTGGAATATTTTTGCTTGTTAAACTACCCCTGAGGGATTGGATCCCTTCTTGGTCCTCATAGTTTGTTTTTGACTTTGTGGCAGATTTGTTTCATTTGGACTCTTATCTACTCCTAAGGTACAATTGGCAGCCGTTTCCAAGTTCCACACTGGCAGAGGTAATATGACTTTGCTGGCTCTCTAATTTCCAAGGCTTTCCTCAAGGGTACCTTTTTGTTACGTCACCTGGTCAGAGACCCTGTCCCTCTGTGGGATTTGACTGTCATGCTTTTAGGTGCTGGCTGCTCTTCCTTTTGAGCCTTCTGCCACAGTTGACTTTGTTATCTTGGATGACCTTATTCTTTGTAGTGGTTATTTCTACCAAGCAGGTCGTCTGAGTGCGAGTCCTTTCATCAGTACCTCCGTACTAGTTTTTTCATGAAGACAGGGTATCCCTGCACATGGACCCTTCTCTGTAACCACCTTAGGAAAAAAAGAACAATTTGAATCACTCATTTCATTTACCTTTGTTTTCCTGAGTTTTGCAACAAAGTGGAATACTTGCTGCATAGTCTTGATGTTCACAGACAACTAAGGTTTTATTTAGATAGAGCAACATTTTTCAGCAAGTCTAACGAGTTGTTTGGTAGGCCCAACTGGGCTTTTGAAAATGTCAAAAAGTTACACACTCCAAGTGGTTGTCTGATTGTATTTGTTTTAGGTATATGTTGAACAGAAAGCAGCTGCAGGGTAAGCCAAAAGGTAATCCTGTTAGGGCTATGGCTACTTCTGCAGCTTTTTTCTCCAGGGTATAGTTGGACAGGATTTGTGCAGCTGCTACCTGAGTCAGTCCTCACACCTTTGTATCACACTACAAATCAGATGTTCAGTCACAGTCCAGGGCTTTGTTTTGTTCCACTGTATTGCGCAATATCCTTCTGTGAGATTTGCAGTTTTACATGGCTGGGGACTTTATCCCACTGGTTGAATCCAGACAGGAAGGATAACATAGGATGTGAAAGTTAATGTACTTACCATAATGATAGATCCGTGTTAACTTTTTGTCTCGTTCAGCCTTCCCTCCCTTCAACCCCCGTGCCTCTTTTGAAGAGCCTCTTGATCATTGGATAACTAAGAGAATGCCTCCCTTTTCTCCTTCTGTTTGGGGTCCTTCATAGCTGTTGCCCATAAAGTTAGAGTACTGTCAGTGTTGTGTAATACAGGGCAAACTCAATCTGAGGAAGTTCTGAGGAGTGTGGATTATGGGTAGAGGATGTAAAGCTCGACAGCCTGAAGTCTATAGAATGTGGCTAGCCTCCGATCTTGGTCCAAGGCTAGCGCCCCATTCCTTAGACTAAGCAGGATGAAAAGGATCCATTGTTTATGGGAAGTACGTAACTTCCATTTCATTTTTAGTTAAAACATCCAAATCAAACGGTAAAAAGGTCACACAGACAAAACCATTTAATAAAAAGACCTGGCCAAGCTAGAGTCTTTACTCTGTAAAGACTGCATGTAGAGGGTTTGGCTTTGAGCCTGAATGCACCACATAAAAAGTGAAAAAATAAAAAGTCATGGGCATTTAGAAATCATGTGGTTATAACAATGGTTGGTCTTTAAGGGAGTGATTTGTGTATTATCCATTGGCCACCTCCGGTTTAAGGTATCACACAGTAGAGAGATTAGCTTGTCTGGGTCAGTCTTGTACTTTTTTATGACAGAATTGGATTCATTTTGCAGTAATGCATTTCAAGTTGGCTAACTGTGGTCATTGCTTCATGTATGTTTTATTCGTTTGTTTTTTAATTGTATTAAGAACAAGTTTTGTTTTGAGAGGTAATTTAGGTGGAGTGCTCATCTGAATTTAATATTTTTTAGGAATTGTCTTTTTACATAAATGGGGATATGTTTAGTGTTGCTGTTTCCCTTTTTTTAGCTTTTGGATATTTGGTTTAGATAAGCAAGGATGTTATGTTTTTGCCTAGCTTGCAGTGTGTGAACCGCAGTTTTTTAGCAAGTAATGTAAAAATGGAAGGTTTAGCTGAATTTTAATAGAGCTAATAGCATTAGTGCAGATTAAATTGCATCAATGTAGTGGACTAGCTAAATGTCATAACTGTTGCACTTTATCTGTGGTGTGCTATTAGAAAAAATGTACATAAATAAAAATATCAGTATAATTATCAATAGGCAACTTATTGGAATTTCGAGACTTGGAACTGTATGATCCTCTGAAAATAACGAGCAAAAGCAAAGTGCGATACTTTCTCAGCACTTTAAAAGCATTTGTTTTTCAGGGGACCAAACCCTTTGCACTCCCTTCCACATCCTTGCTGCTTGTATATGTATTTAACTCCCAAGATTGCTGCATGTCAGGGAAGATAAAAGCAGCAGGGTTCATATCTTTTTTGTGTGTGTGTGTGTGTGTGTGTGTGTGTGTGTGTGTGTGTGTGTGTGTGTGTGTGTGTGTGTGTGTGTGTGTGTGTGTGTGTGTGTGTGTGTGTGTGTGTGTATTTCTCTATAGACTCTCAAATCTCCAGTTCTGAGGGTCACAGTCATCAAACATACAGTGGGAGTGCCCATCTGAATATAAACATTTTGTTAGTGCTCAACCGTGTATTTATTCTTTTTTCTTTTTTTTAAATGCCCTTTGACTGGTGAGCCTGAAACTTTGTATATACCTTTAACGAATGGGGAGAGAGGACAGAGTAGACTTGTACATTAAGGCAATGAACCGAGTTCAGGAGAATTTCTTTTTGGGAAATATATGCACTCCAAAAACGTTACATTGTGAAGATAATTGTGGACAGCATGGAACATGGCAGCTGATTTGACAATCAGGAAACTAGTCAATGTATGCGTGTCCTGTAATGGACTGCTATCCTGTTTAGGATTCTATTTCTGTCTTTTCTCTGACACCAAGAATGGAGCTAAATGGGCAATTAAAAATTAATGAATGTTGGGAAGTGGTTAACTGAGAAGTTCGTGTAGTCTTGTGCTGTAGCAGTCAGTTTACTTGCTCTTTGCTTATACTGTGGATGAATTTTGTAGTCTGAGATACTATTGTAACTGTATATCCAATCATATGACTGAATTCTTATGATTAAATCGTGTACCATTTTCAAATGGGCAGTTAAAACAGGCGTTCATTTTAAATCATTTTATATTTTTTATACAAACAGGATCTGAAGTATCCAATGCTGAACAACTTTGGCAGCAAGCAGTTCCCCAGACAAACTGAGAATATGTACGTATAAGCGATCCAGTAACAGTGATTGTATTTAATGTCATTGCGCAGTTTGTGTTTAGTCTGATTATTCATGTTAATCTTATGCCTTGTAGTACAGAATGTTTGTTTTCAGTATTGGAAAAAGCTCTTAATATTGTCATTCTGACATCATACAGTATGCAGAACGCAATGTTTAAGTTAAACCAGGTAAATTAGTGATAATACTGATATTGTGTTGATTACTGCGGTGGTGGTGCTGCGGTAGCGTTTTGTCGCCTCACAGATGGACGTTGTCCTGTTCGATTCTCAGCTAGAGCGTCTTCTGTATGGAGACCTGCGTGAATGGGCGTACCTTCGTTGAAGGTTGTGCGCCAGGGCTGGCAACTCGGCACGTAAAAATCTACTGCCAATCATTAGCGGACCGGAGTTCCGCTTTAGCGACCCCTAACCAGGAAAAGCCGAAAGACACAACAACTAATATTGTGTTGCATGCTCGTTGACTTAAGCTGGAAATAGATCACCTTAAAAAGTTAAGCACCAACAGTTTTTTTTTTTTTGGCCTATAAATGGAAACAAAAATACTGAAGTGATTGCAGGTATTTTCTGCTGGTCCATGCCAGCATTCATTGTGCTTGGGTCATGTAATTTTTTTCAAAGTCCAAAGTTATGTCTTTCTGCTGACCATATTTGCATGGTCTTGTGTCCATTTACTTATCTCTTGTGGCTTCCTGTCTTGTAATTCCAGCTAAACCTTTTTGTATTCCAATCAGTGCTCAGAGTTGGGCACAATTTACTTCATGCACACCATTGTGTGTTGGGCATTGGGTCTTTTAATGTATGCCTAGTCTCTGCACTCATCCTTTTCTGGTCTTGTAGCTTGCATCCTGATCCAGAAATTTGTAGTGGAAAAGTTTCCAAGTTAGTTGCCTTTAGTACAAGCCATCAAATGTATCATTTGGCTGTCGTATTACAATCCAGACCTGCACCTGCTCTTCCTTTAGTATTTGTAGGCAAAAGCACAAATTTTATTTTATTTTTAGTTTGCCTTTGTTTACCTAGGTAGTCCAACTGGATTTAGCATGAATCTCTTTTTAGAACCACAAAATATATTTTGACAGTCTGAGATAAGACCTGCAGTTCCTGGATTAAAAATAAAATGGACAACAACTTACAAATATTTTGGCAAATGAGAAGGCGCTCTAAATACAGGCAGATAATCTAATTCACTGCAAGTTAGATCCACAATATATTAGCTGACAAGATGCTGAAAATACACACACAAGTGGAAAAATGGTTTATTTTACAAAAGATAAAGCTTTTGGGAAACACCCTTCATCAGTATACTGATGGGGGGTGTTTCCCAAAAGCTTTATCTTTTGTAAAATAAACCCTTTTTTCCACAAGGCACTCTAAATACTAAATCAGAATAGATTGTGTATAAAAAAAAAAAAAAAAAAAAAAAAAAAAGTTACCACCTCAGCCATTAAACACTTCAGAACTAAAACACACTACAATCTTCCTGCCGAATACCTAAAAATGTCAGCAACTAAGGTAGTAGCCTATCCCATTTTCATACTTGTATTTTCATACTTATAAACCATTCTATCACAGAAGCATGCATCCCAACACTATGAAAAAACTGTATCCTGTCGCTACATAAAGGAGGAAATAGCACAAAACTTATTAACTTTCTGCCCTGTTGCTGTCCTGTTCCCTTATCTAAAATTCTTAAAATGCATTTAATCTCGGCTTCCCCAACACCTCAACAAAAGTAACCTCCTCTCCCCTCCCCAACAGTGCTTCCGCCTCCATCATTTCATTACTGTAGTACTCCTACAGTTCAGAAATGCTGTAAATACCTATAGGAATGAAAGGCTAGTATTTGCTCTCTTTCTAGACCTTAGCAAAGCCATTGACACAGTCTGTCACCCTTTCGTTTTACAAAAACTCTATAAATTCTAGGATTTGATGAAACCTGTACAGTGTGGTTTAACAGCTGTCTTGCTTAACAGCTCACAGGCCGTAAAAAAGTACAAAGACTTCTCCCCTTTCTTCCCAGTCTCAACAAGTGTCCCCAAGGTTCCATTCTTGGTCCCATTCTTTTCAACATATTCATTAATAATCTCCCAAGAGGCCTCCATATCAGCCGCAAGAATTTAGTATGCCAACGTCTCCACCCTTATATGTATCGCCCAAAACCTTAACCTGCAACATATCACTCATCCTTTGAAGCGTGGCTAATCAGCTTACAATGTTTTCTTAACCTTGTTTATTCTCTTTACCCTAAGACACCTCTCATCCCAGAAACCATCCTTTGATGTTTTCTCAGCAAATGCTAAAATTGAAATCATCCCACATACTAAGTTGCTTAGCATTGACATTGATTAACTTTCTTTACCACATCTAACTTAAAGAAAGCTCACCAGCAATTGAGCTTACTGTATAGTCGAAATTTCCTTACTGACAAAACCAGAATACTTCTACTGAGCCTCTAGTTTTTACCAGCGTACAATTCTCTCAACTCTCAAAGCTCAGAAAAGTATCAAAGTTCTAGTAAATCACCCACAAAAATCCCACCACTGCCTGGCACTCAAAGAACTAGATTGGTTTGAACTTACCCCACTTACTGCCTTAATCCCAACTTGCGACTACTTGTAACCTAGTCTATATAAATCTGCAAATTGTCCATCTCTGTCAACTCTAATCGAGCCATACACACCAAATAGACCCCTTCACTCAACCCAAATGCTGCTGCTCCACATTAGACTGTCATCAGCTGTCATAGCTCTCGACTTGGTGCAAGAAATCTGTGCAAGACCTGACATAATGGGGGGCAAAGGCCCAAAAATAGGGACACATTTTAAATACTGCTCTTATAAACTAGAAAGTTGCTAGAATGGCAGAATTTGTGTTAGCATGCATTTTCTGAAAGATATGATGTCTGAAAAATGCATGTCCATATTTAGTGACTTTAATCCTTAGATTGTCAAAAAACACAATTTTTATGAGAAACAGATGAAAAATATGAGGCAAAATCTGGATATTTTGCAAATATCTGTACGGTTGAGAGGTATGGTTATACTGTTGGATTTATTCTCAGTCTGTCATATCAAACATGTTCATCAGAACCTAAAGAGACACCTGCAGAATCTTTGGTTCTGCCCTTTCACTAACCCTGGATAAGTACCTCTAGACTAAACTAATTCCACAGTTCTTTCTACCCTTCAACTACCATTCTCTGATCTTTCTCACAGCCTTTCTCTATACTCTCACCCACTTGCCATA